>NW_009259975.1:2500392-2568190 GCF_000687185.1 Egretta garzetta
CAGGTCGAGGGAGGTGATTCTGCCCCTCTACTCTGCTCTGGTGAGACCTCATCTGGAGTACTGCGTCCAGCTCTGGAGCCCTCAGCACAAGAAGGACATGGAAGTGTTGGAGCGGGTCCAGAGGAGGGCCACAAAAATGATCCGAGGGCTGGAGCACCTCTCCTATGAGGACAGGCTGAGAGAGTTGGGCTTGTTCAGCCTGGAGAAGAGAAGGCTGCAGGGAGACCTGATTGCGGCCTTTCAATACCTAAAGGGAGCCTATAGGAAAGATGGGGAAAATCTTTTTAGTAGGGCCAGCTGTGACAGGAGAAGCGGTAATGGTTTTAAACTAAAAAAGGGTAGGTTTGGACTGGATATAAGGAAGAAATTTTTCACAATGAGGGTGGTGAAACACTGGAACAGGTTTCCCAGAGAGGTAGTGGAGGCTCCATCCCTGGAAACATTCAACACCAGGTTGGACTGGGCTCTGAGCAACCTGATCTAGTTGGTGGTGTCCCTGCTCACTGTAGGAGGGTTGGACTAGATGACTTCTAGGGGTCCCTTCCAACCCAAAACATTCTATGATGCTATGATTCTACGATTCTATATATTTGTGTGTGAAATACGCATTAATTTTACACATACAGGTAATTTCAGGGAAGCTCAGCAACAAATTAACAGGATTTAAAAAAACAACAAACAACAAACCAAACATAATACTCTGAGTCTTTTGAGATTAAACCATCACTAAAACCGGAGAGTAGAGAGCCTGACATTTCTTTCATTTTTATTACACCTGAAGAAGTTATTTTTAGCTTTTGTGCACTGTAATCCACTTGCTGTTAGCTATGACAAGCATCACAAAATAATTAAGTTATTTCCTCTAGCAGTGGCATCACTGGACAGCTGGTTTAGTTATTCACACTGTGACATATGAAGAAAATGTATTTTCTTTCCTTCACATATAAAAGGCAGTAGCAACATAAGATGTTGGCTTCAATATGTACTGCAGTACTGTCTCTAATGACTCATGTCTTTCATGTATTTTCCAGTAGCTTGTTAATTTTTAAAAATCTGTCTTTAAATAGGTATCATGAGATTAATTTCAGGAGATTTTTTAAGTATCGTGCAGGACTTACTGCTAATTTGGGCAACAGACAATAAAGTAAGTCACTGATACTCTTTCTTCAGTTTTCATCACCTTGATGTACATCAACATGATACACAAATATGTATATATACATCCAAATGAATATGTAAAATGACATGAAATTGTCTGTACAACCAGAAAACAAGGATTCTTCACATTCTGACATCAGTTTTGGAAGGCATTCAGATCTCTTTCTAACATAAGCCTACACTATGTTTTTTTACTCAATGCAAGCCAAACTTCTTCAACATATATGTTAGTTTAAAAGTGACAGAGATCATCAAGTTAAGTATGGTTTAATGTGTTGTGTACATAGGACAACTAAAGCATTTCTATTATTATCTAGCTTCCAGTTATGTATTTCCTCAAGCTTCAATTTTCCAATTAAAAGTCAGTCTCTCTCTCTCTCTACCAATAAATTACGATGGAAGTAAATACTTATAGATAATACTTTTCTATATCTATTTCATGACAGCCAGATATGAGCACTTGAAAATCTAAATACTACAGAACCAGCATTGAGATTTGTCATTCTAATGACAAGAGATTGTCACTTTTCCTCCTTACTCCTCAGATCACTAGGAGGAGAGATGTCCTGTGCAAAAAATATATGTTGTACAAAGATAAAACAGGTCCAGAATGAAAAGTCTGTCTAGAGGGCAGACAAACAGAAGTATCCAAATAAAAGTTCTAATATTGCCACTGAAGCTCTATGTTAAAATAATCTTTGAAAACAACAGGAGAACAAAATCAGAAGCACAGGCAACAACACCAGCATAACTCTTAGCATGGAGCCTATTCCCTTCATTACAGTTTTTGGAAATTTTAAAAGAAGATTTTGAGATGGCAGAGCAAATATAATATTGTGACATGGCTTGACGGAGCAGAGCCATCTGCCTTGAAAACACAGCATCCACTCCTTGCCTGGAAACATGGGATCTTCATCTCAGTTTGATTACTACAGGCTAAAGAGGAGGAATGAAAGAGCACTATCATTTTACCAGCTTTGAAATACAGGATTTGAAATGCATCACTCCTCCTGTTCTTGTGCAGGGTCCTCATCCTTTTTTGATTAACCTGCCTCCCTTCTCCATCCCTCTGCCCTTTTTTGCTTTTTCTTTTTTTTTTTTTTTTTGTTTTGTTTAAAAGAAACAGAACTTTCTTGACTTTGTGTCTTCCGTATGACTACAAGGAGCTGAGGACCACAGGAACAACTGAACAGAACTGAACATCCAATTGTCCATAATGGCTTGCCAGGTGTCACAGTAGTTGACAAAACGGTGTGCCGCTCTTGAGCTTCTCCTAGAGCAAAGTTATCGGCGAGAGTTAGCAGGAATAACAGAAGCAGTATATTCTCTTTGCTATACTCTTCTGCTCCATTATTTTTGTCTTCCAAGTATGAGTACGTAGCCAGAAACAACAGGGGCACTGTATCTCAAGCAGCTTCTTCAAATGTGTGCCTAACATCTTCAACACCACTTGGAAGATATGGTGTTTACCTTATTAAACTAATTGTGGTTAAAGCAAGGTATGTTTTTTTTTTTTCCCCAATAAGAAGTAAGATGCTGAAAAACAGTTCTTTCAAAACAAGGGAAGGAGGAAGAAAAGTGATGAAGAAAGTAAACCTCACCTAAACAGTCAGGTGAGTTTTGATGAATTTGTAACCTTTTTCATTTTGCCAAACCAACTAATAAAAGTCCCTCTCATAAATAAACATGCAAGTATATTCCTAAACCTCCCATTTCTTCCACAGGGTTATTACAATTAAAGGCAATTAAGCCTGACTGAACATTCCAGATTCAAAGTGACTGAACTGCTTCTCATTCTTTTTTATTTTGAATAAAAAACTCACAGCAATTTTGGATAGTGAGCAGACTGACATATCCGTAGGCTATCTCTGTGTTGACAAGCTTTATCCAGACTTTGCTTGGGGTCAAGCATGACAAATTTCCAGCCAGATAACACTTTTCACATCTTAAGCCCATCCAGACAGCAATCGTGCCTGCTGCTCGCAGAAGCAACATCTGCCACTGCGACAAACAAGAGCTCTTGATTCACACAATCTCTTACTGAGCTCCCAGCTCATTAGGATCTCCTAACTACTGCCTCTTACACATGAAAAACACACCTATCATTGAACAAGCAAAGCGCCTCACTCCCTGCTAGACCCTTGAACAGAGCAGCTCCTGCCGAGCCTGAGCTTGGCAAGAGCAAGAGCCCCTTTCACTCACAGAAGCAAGATCTTGTCAGACTGTCTATCAGCATTACCTGATGCGTGAGAGGCTCTTCAACTGTAAAGCCAAATCCAGCCATCTTCACAAGCATCCTGCTAAAACCCCGAGTGCAGTGGCTCCTGCTTTAGGCACGAGCCTAGAGCCTGCACTGGGGTGAGCATGGGGCTCCCTCTGCAAAGCCCTACGGCACACCACAGCTTCCCCTCCTTTGGGCACCTCGCCTAGGAAGATATTTTGGATGTGCAGCATCAGCTTAACATTTACCGTAAACTAATGTTTCCTCAAAGCCCCCAGATTTCTCTAATTGCTTATGGTTATACTCTTGGCAGGATCATACAAGCACATTTAACTCCCTGTCCTTATTTACTCACTCAAAGGTATCTGCCCCCACATTGCCCTAAGGTTAGGAGCTTTTCTAGAATGGAAAAGGAACTGGACAAACTCAGCAGTGAAAAAGAACAAAGGATTTCACATTTAGCCTGCTTGATATGAAATTACTTCTCTCTTAAAAGAAATAGTGTGTTAGGAAGAGGTGAGATTTCACTCGGGGAAAACTTCAAAAGCAGCAGCTTTCATAGGATTAACATCTAAAAGACTGTAACAGTCTAATTTTCTTTTTAAACAATCCTATTCATACAACATCAGCCTAGAATTACAATATAAGAAAATGATCTTTCTTTGAAAGAAAAAAGGAGAATTCATGTCTTCCTACATTTTGACAAAATTCTTTGAAAAAATACCTGGAGCAAAATTTAGCAATTTTACATGGCTCAAAAAAAATTAACAAGCGCAGTATATTCAGGGTTTGAGTTGGTTCATCTTTAAAACATGAGACATGTACTACTGAGATCTTGGGATAAAAACTTCAGTAGGTATTACTGGATGCCAGAGGGTAAATGAGAGTCTTACAATGGGGGAAAAATGCCCAAGATAACTTTTTCAGAGAGAAATACTACGTCTTGTTTTCTGGAACCAGTGTTTTCTTAAATACACCAATTAATTTGCTTTTTCTGCACCAGATCCATTCTGCTATCCTTCATTCTTACACAGAGAGAAAGGGTTACCCCACGGCTCAAGTCGTTTCATGCCAGAGATCTGCTTTCCATTTCTT
Organism: Egretta garzetta; assembly: GCF_000687185.1. Lineage (NCBI taxonomy): Eukaryota > Metazoa > Chordata > Aves > Pelecaniformes > Ardeidae > Egretta > Egretta garzetta. The sequence continues at coordinate 2,504,867 of NW_009259975.1, forward strand.
ACTGCTCCACAAACTTCCTGTGTGATCTTCAGCAAATCCCTTTTTATTTCTTCCCAATAGGACAACGCCTGTGAACTATAATTTAGAATAAGTATAATAAAGATAGGATTGCCAAAGTGTTGTTATATGAACAGAAAACATTTCTGTTTATATGAATAAAAAAGAATTCTCAGACAGTAGAAATCAAAATAGTTCTTTTCAGATTTACATACACAGTTAACCAAGCCCAGATCTCTGTAAATTTGACATCTGCTCAACAAATGGGAAGGACTTTATTTGTCCATGTACAGAGTAACAGCAGGATGTACTTGCAGCAATTTTCTCTACATGGATAAATCTAAGCAAGAAAAACATGAGAAGTCCATAATTCAAAATCCAAAACTGTGTTAAACTGATGCTATGACTCCAGTTGTGAGCCGTTTATTTATATCTAACTTCCATGTGTTGTTTCTCTTTTTTTCAGAGCATTGAATATAAATGCAAAAAATATTTTTAGACAAATAATAAAATCATAGCTCAAGATACAGCCTTATTTTCATATCCTGCTTCTTATACTACCCTGCTTCATTGGTTTTTTAATACACAAACAGAAGTTTTGCTTTTGAACAACAAACCCAGTAAACAAAAAACCCAGTATTTCATAAAGCACTTCTGGACCACTAAGCTCCACTAAGCTGAAGGAACTGTGGAAGTATCAGAAAGTAATGACAAGGTGGACCACAATCCAAGCTCCCAGAGGCAAGATAAAATAACTAAGTATTGAAATGAGTTTCTTGTGGTATATCATAGAGTACTCACTGTAGACATAAACAGGGAAATTTCACTTTTTTCAGGTACTTAGTATGCTTAGTATGGATGCATGTTCTTCACCTTGTGGTGTTTCATACATTTCATCTCAGCCTAAGAGCTTGTTTTAGTGGAAGGAAAAAAAATATACAACAGGAAAAAAAGCACTCTGATGTATACAAAGATTACAAACCCTCAGCTGACATACGGCAACATTATGTTAGAGTTTCACATTGTAGACTCTTGAGAAACTGGTTGCTGCTTAACAACCTTCTTAATGTATTCTTACAATAAAAGAGAGAAATAATAAAGTCCTTGAAAATCATCATAACAGAATATCCTAAACACAAATATTTCCCTCTAGAAATGACTCATTATTTACAGGGATGAGAGCCAGCAAATGTGAAAAGCACAAAATACCTGATATCCTTCATCAGAAAAGATATTACTATTTACAGTCACCTATTCTTTCCCACAAGGATTCAGAATTTTTCATTTTCTTCTTATAAACAAATGAGAATAACATACAGATATGATTAATATTTTGCTTGATAAATCTGGAAATAAATATATATTTTGAGAGTTCTCTTTCTTTGTACAACACTTGTCTTAAGTAATTGGAAAAGGGGCAGGAACACCTATGGGAACGAGTTGTTATTAATAACAATGTCATATTACTGCTGACTTTAGAAGTTACATTCTTTTAGCTGGATCTTATTAGAAACTTCCCACTGTTCAATACAGTTAGCAGAGAAAAGCTCTAGTTTAACAAACAGCAGGAAGCCAATGCCAACAGCAGCAGCAGCGGTGGCAGCGGCGGCAGCGTGCTGCGAGGAGCGCAAGGCTTGCAAGGTCCCTGGGGGGTGCCTGAGGGGTTTGTGGCCCCTGGGCACCCTTGGGCTGCGTGTGTGGAGGGAGCAGGCGGCAGGTCTCATGAGAGGGGCTGTGCAAAGGGAAGGAAAGCCTGAATTCAGTCTCAAGCTGACTGACATAAGTAACCCACGTGATGAAGGGTGGTAGGGTTAGACTGGACATAAGGCTGAAAGAAGGGTGGTAGGTTTAGATTGGGCATAAGGAAGAAATTTTTTGCAGTGAGGGTGGTAAGACAGTGGAACGGGTTGCCCAGTGAGGTGATGGAGGCCCCATCCCTGGAAACATTCAAGGCCAGGTTGGACGGGGCTCTGAGCAAACTGATCTAGTTAGTGGTGTCCCTGCTCCTGCAGGGGGGTTGGACTAGATGATCTTTAAAGGTCCCTTCCAACCCAAACCATTCTATGGTTCTGTGATTCTATGACAGAGAAAAAATCAAGAGAAAAAATGGTTGTGGTTAATAACCCAGTAATCTGTTAGAAGACCATCGGATATTCATTAGCAGTACAAGACAGGAATTTGTTCACAAAGTTACTTGGCCAACATTATATTTTAATTTCACAGTAGATTTTTATATCCTGTTAATAGGATCAATAGGTAAATTCAGTATGTTGAAACTCTCATTTGGTATTTAGTTATTACTTTGGTGTAGCTACTTAGCAGTAGCAGCAGCCATTAAATGGTATTGATACTGTAATTGGAAACTGCAGAATTATTCTGGTAAGAATCAGGTTTAGATTTTTAAAGCCACTATGGAATTCTGTACTACACTGCAATAACATGACAGTTCCTCACAGATAGCTATGGAGAGTGTTCTAAGTATTGTAGTCTCAGGAGACGCATACATGAAAACACTGACAGCTTAGTAATTGAATTTAAGAAGACGAACAATTTAGAAATCAGATATTGAAAGGAAAAAGTTTTTTTGAGACTTCTCACCTGGTTGTGTCTAAATCGTTCCATCCAAAGCTCTCTCATTTTCCACTTCTCTGCTATTTTAATTTTCTGATATTGTGAAAAATTTCATAAAATCTTAACTAAGGAATTACTCCCCTCTTGCAAAATCTTCCAGTGAACTCAGTAAGAAATATCAAATTCCACACCTTTGTAAGTGAGCTCTGTTCAGTTTATGTCTACATATAGGAGATCTGAAATCTAATGACCTCAGTTTGAATACTTTAGCCTTAGTCCTTTGACAATTAAAAACCCAACAGATTACTCCATTGTGATTATTCTAGCGAGTTAAAATGTATATCTGTATCTCTGGAGTTTATTATCTAACATCATCCAAGAATTTCTAGAAACAAGGAAATATTCAGCTAACTTGGTGTACCTGTGGCCTTATGTAGATAATAAATGAGCATGATGCCTTTTTCTAATCTTACAGTGTGGGAGATCACAGTGTCTCAATAAGCCTCTAATACTTTGAGGGCACTAAAGATTAAAGTTGAAAATCGAGTCTGGATGTGATGTTAATAACATCGACTAGATCATTTCCAGAATCCAAAATGGATTCTGAGAGATTGCTTTGTGTGCTTGTTTGACAAACAGCCATATTACTGTCATGTCCGTAAATCCCAATTATGTAACTAATTAATTGTAATTAATTAATTCATTGCAATTACCTGTAATTGTAAAAGCAACTCAATCCCCCGAAGTTTCTCACTCGTTAGTTGCCACATAATGCAATTCTGTAAGATTCTTTTCCCTTGACAGCCTGATGATCAGATTATCATAACAGTGTTATGGAAACAGGTTGAGGAGACCTACCTACTTTGTACATAAGGAACGTCATAACATCCTCAAAATTCATTTTTCTTCTCTTGAAATGTAGAAGAATGTATAATATGTATTTATGGCTATGTGCATTTGGAAGTACAGTGGAACCATAAGCAGAACATCCAAATAATTAGTTTATAAAGTTACTGTACACATCTTCCTTCTAGTATAAAAAAAAAAAAGAGTAGAACTTAAGAAAACTGAAGAAGAAAAATTAGATTAAAATAGTGAAAAGCTAAATGCATAAAACATTTACCTATCCACACTGGAAGAGAAAAGTTTGTAAATATAAAATGACTCTTACTGAATCTGCACTTCCTACATGAAATGTATTTTCAAGATTTTCTTTCTTTTAAACAAAACTGGCAGGAGTTTTAGTGCTCATTAAAGTGAAAAATGGATATTGTTGTCCAGGACAATAGGCACAGCAAAATATAAGAAGCTAAAGTATAGCTTTGTTAATAGAAAACAAACCAGGCATGCCCTACAATCTTCTCTAAGACAGAAAAATATCCCAGAAGAGTCTTTTTATTTCACATGTACTCAGCTTTAGTACTGCTCCCACAAATTCTTCAGATGGCAGTTCCAATGGCTCCAACATCTACCTCCCTAGAAATCAGCGCTTCGCCATAGGATCATAGAATCGTAGAATCATTTAGGTTGGAAAAGTCCCTTAGGATCATCAAGTCCAACCGCTAACTTAACATTACAAAGTCCACCGCTAAACCATGTCCGTAAGCGTCACCATCTTTTTGAGAAGAAACAGCAATGAAACCCACAACCCACCAAGCATCTTGTCTGGCAGCTAGGTGCAAGAGACAGCAAACAGGAAAAGCAATTAGCATTTAGGCAAACAAAATATGACTGATTGACAAAATCTTAATCTATTGTTTCAATCAGAAGTGTTTTAAATAAGGATGACTTAAAAAAGGCCTCTCACTTCTGCGGTCAGGGTTACACCTCCTGGCACAAAAACAATCTCATGTCAAAACTGCCCATCCTTTCACAGACCACTTCTGGGTGCCTCTCCAGCACCGCCCGTGGGCAGCAGCATGGAGAAGTGCCACTGCGCTCCACAGCTCAGCTCTCCTCTGGCACAAATGGTCTCCAGCCACCGCAGGGGCAGTGAAATACTAATGACTTATTTTAGCAGCTTGGTCACTCCAGGATTCATTGCACACAGTGTGTCGGCATGCATATATTGCACAGGTCACAGGGCTGGAAGGGAGCCACGGTAAGATCAAGTCCAGTTTCTTACTATCTCAGGCACCACCTCGAAGGCTGGAGCTTTTGTTCCTTCCCTCTTTAAAATATTGTTTCAGGACTGCACTCTTCCAACTTAATTTTTAGACCTGTTCCTTTTACTTTTTTTAATCTCCTAAATTAGCAATAATTTCTTTCTTGTGCCAGAACTGACTTGTTCAAATGCTGCTTCTCTGGAGTTACGCGGTGTATTTTTAAAGAGAGATCCTACCCAAGTGCAGAACAGCAAACCCAGTAAGCAGCTCCTGACCCATCTACACTCCAGTATGAGGAGAGAGACCAGAGCAGGCACTGTCACTGACCTCAGAGCTGTACTTGACACAGACACCCCAAAAAAAGTTCAGTGCCTGCACTACAGAGCCGGCCAGATGCAGCGCAGCCCCTGGGCACCGTCCGGGTGCTGCCAGAGGTGCCAGACCCTGAGCAGCTCCACGTGGGGACCACCGACTCGGGCCCTTACAAAACCCTCCGACTCATGGCAGAAACACTCCTCTAATGACACACCCCCCCCCCTCGTTATTCTGGAAGTCTTTTCTCTTACCTAGCTTTTACCCACCTGCATCTGGTTTCCTAAATATCTGTGAAGAGAAGAATTGGCAGAATGAGACCTGTGTGCTGGACAGATGCGAAGCTGTGCTCTGGCACAAAATCTCACTGCAGAGAAAGCAGCAGGTAACTCACCAGCTTTCTTGTTTCTGTAATGCCCTTCCTAATTACCTCCACTGCTGAAACACGTTCAAGTTACTTCTCCCATTCCAGCATTTAGTCCACTATGATTAACAGCTTCTAAAGTTAAAAACACTGTTAAAATCTCTGTTGTTTCAAGATAGCATATTTTTTACTCACGCCCTCTCTAGTTTCCAGGCCTTCTAAGTTATTTCAGAAATCCTTCTCTTCAAGGTATCTTTGCATCTCTTCATTCCTGTTGTCGGGTAGTCAGAAATGAGGACCTGAATTTGACACTAAGATGCAAATACCAGGATCTGAAGCTAAGTACTAAGGCTCCTTTTAATTCAGCTCTATTGTTCATTTTTAAGCTTCATAAGGCTCCATTGACCCAGTTTCACAATTACTTTTTTCTGTAAATTTGCCTCCTGCTCAATGAAGCAGGTACAACCCACTGTATTCATTTCCTGAATTAATAGAGTTTTACATTAGGACAACATTTCCTGAATATAGTTTTGGCATTTCCATTGCATATATTCACTGTATCTGTTGTATTATTGCTATTCTTGCATTTTAGGGCTTCTCCTTTGAAAAGCAAGAACTTGAGCACATACCTCTTCGTCAAGAAGTACATACACAGTAACAAACGGACTCTCTGGTTCTTTATTTCTCAGTGTTCACAAAGACAATTCCACTAATTATTCTTTTATGTAGTTAATATATTAATATAACTGACATTTTAAGGGGGAAGTGACATGCTTGCAAGTCTTCATTAACAGAAAGCTTTTTTAAGAATCGCACCACAGCGACAGTATGTACAGACAGTTACCATATACCATAGCCTTAAATGTGGGCACTGATGGAAGGGAAGTGGCTTCAATATAATCAGACCTTGTGCTGGCAATTCGTTTTGCCTAAATGCAGCCTGCGACTTGTTTCCTTTCATCACTGAAATACTAAAAGCTTCCCAATCAACATCTTCTATATTTTTAAGATAAACCATTTACAAGCATTGAATTGTTGGTATTAGTATGCTTGCTTGCACTTTTGCATAAATCTGTATTAAAAATCTGTATTAGACATATCTAATATGTTCACCACAAAATATTGATAATTTTAAATCTAATGCTGCAAGATGGCCTTATGACACTAGCATTATGCGTCACTTTAATATAAATTAATTCTAAAATGTATGATTCACATCCTAGTTTAGTTGGATGTAAGGACAGTAATTATGCAAGCATACTGCACCCGAACAATAAAATAGTTATTTTAATAGTTACCAACTCAGAAGACACAGGTGAAAGACCCAAGGTCAGTTGGACTGTTTGATCTATGTTCAGAGAAACTAAGAAACATCTCAGACATATACCTCCTAAGCCTCCCCATGACCCAGGAATCTGCTTCAGCCCTTTGCAGCTGGTTCCACCACCTGCCCATGGCTTCCAAGGTGACATACATATTGGTAGGTATCAGAAGCAGAGAGAGAAAGAAAGCGTGAGAGAGACCTGACATGACCCCAGAACTGAAGCAAGACTCAGCAGAGCAGATGTACAAACACAACTCCCGCCCACCCTTCTCCCTTCTTACTTTCTGTTTAGCCGAACCACAACTAAGTCTGAGCTACATTTAGCTTTACTACTTCTGTTTTTAAAGTTGGTCCATCTTGAAAACAATGTTACATATGTTGTACATATGTAACTAGTGATGAGAAGATTCTGTTATTCAGATTATCATCTGACCTCTTAAACCTAGATCTGTTTCTCTTTGTTTAGCTGAGATGGAGTTAACCTTCCCTATAGCAGCCCTCATAGTGCCATGCTTTCTATCAGTACCTAGGAAGGTGTTGATAACACACCAGTGTTCTGGCTGCTGCTGAGCAGAGCTCACACGGCAGCAAGGCTGTGTCTCCAGCATTTCCTCCCTTCACCAGTGGGCTGGGGGTGGGCAAGACCTTGGGAAGGGACATACCCAGGACATCTCTGACCCAACCTGACCAAAGGGATATTCCATGCCATATGATGTCAGCTGAGCAATAAAAGCTAAGAGAAAGGAGGAGGAAGGGGAGGCATTCATTATTTATGACATTTGTTTTCCAGAGTAACCGCTACATGTACTGAAGCCCTGCTTCCCAGGAAGTGGCTGGACATCACCTGCTGATGGGAAACGGGGAATAAAATCTTTGTTTTCCGTTTGCTTCTGCGCACAGCCTTTGCTTTTACTTTTATTAAACTGCCTTTATCTTGACCCGTTTTTTCCATTTAATCTTCTCCCTGCCCTGTCCTTCTGAGGAGGGGAGTGATAAAGTGGCTTGGTGGCACCTGGTGTCCAGCCAAGGTCAACCAACCTCACTCCTCCACGGAATATCTCCATTCCCCCGGGATTTCTACAGGTTGCAGCTCAACCCATCCTGAATGCTGCACTAGAGGGAGATGAAACCGTGCCCTCCTCCCACAGGGGCGTTCGTTCCACACCCCCAGCAGGCATACACATAATTCCCACTGCATCACTGGCAACACTGCTAAAAATGACTAAAGCAACTTCTCCACAAAACTTAGATGAAGTCTAAACAAGAAGCACAGGTATATGGAAACCTCATTAACTTCACAAACTCAAATATCACATTTTAAAATTGGCTGACACCTACTGGAAAGAAGAGAATCTTGAAGTTATGTGGCAGTGATGTTAACCATAACTGCATTGATGGCAATTTTAGAATGAAAGACAGCAAGTATAATAAAAGCTAACTGATTTTGATCAAGAATTGTCTCTCTAAAAGCAAATGTTTTGGTTAACATACAGATGCTTCATTGGAATGCAATGGCTTATTTTCAGTTTTGCTTTGAACTTATATCCATATTCTTACTAATGGCCATTTTAATAACCTTAAATTATGATAGTCATAGCTCTTTATGTAGCTAAAAATGTACTCTTCCTGGAAGACTGCAGAGATTGTTTGTTCTGGTTCAGAAACAAGTGACTCACAGAAAGGATAGTATATCTTGAATCGTAATTTAGTTGACATTAATAGTATTTCATAATTACTGTAGATAACTGATAGCTGTGAACATATCCATAATAACACCCAGCACCATCTCTGTGCACATACTGTCTGTGATTCTAAGACTTTTCTATTAAAATTGCATTATGTGTGCTGTTGGGACTACCAACGGCAAATACAGTTCCTTAATGGTATGAGATTTCTGCCCACAATTTCTGCTGACCAAGGGTCAATCTGAATTTATTGGCTCTGATTTCCTCTTGCCCCCCACTTTGTACAGTTATTTGAATTAGTATAAGTTAGGGTTAATATACAGCAAAATTAAAACTGATTACTTTGTTTCTATTTTGCACTAATGTCAGTAACTGCACAAATGTAAATAACTGCACAAATTGCAGAGACAAAATAAGAGAATATTATTCAGAGATCAATTGCAAATATTGCAGTTCCTATAATTCTAGACTTTCCAATTCTGTGACAATCAGATATGCTAAAAAAGAGTAAACATGCAGCATATAATATACGTAATAAAGAATCTGTAGTACATACAGAAAAGCATATAAAATATGGACAAGACTATCCTTGATTTATAGAATCATAGAATGTTTTGGGTTGGAAGGGACCCCTAGAGGTCATCTAGTCCAACCCCCCTGCAGTGAGCAGGGACACCGCTAACTAGATCAGGTTGCTCAGAGCCCCATCCAACCTGGCCTTGAATGTTTCTAGGGATGGGGCCTCCACCACCTCTCTGGGAAACCTGTTCCAGTGTTTCACCACCCTCATTGTGAAAAATTTCTTCCTTATATCTAGTCTAAACCTACCCTGCTTCAGTTTAAAGCCGTTACCGCTTCTCCTGTCACAGCTGGCCCTACTAAAAAGATTTTCCCCATCTTTCCTATAGGCCCCCTTTAGGTACTGAAAGGCCGCAATCAGGTCTCCCCGCAGCCTTCTCTTCTCCAGGCTGAACAAGCCCAACTCCCTCAGCCTGTCCTCACAGGAGATGTGCTCCAGCCCTCAGATCATTTTTGTAGACCTCCTCTGGACCCACTCCAACACTTCCATGTCCTTCTTGTGCTGAGGGCTCCAGAGCTGGATGCAGTACTCTAGGTGAGGTCTCACCATAGCAGAGTAGAGGGGCAGAATCACCTCCCTCGACCTGCTGGCCACGCTGCTTCTGATGCAGCCCAGAGTAGTACTCCAGGTGAGGTCTCACCAGAGCAGAGTAGAGGGGCAGAATCACCTCCCTCGACCTGCTGACCACGCTTCTCCTGATGCAGCCCAGAGTACGGTTGGCCTTCTGGGCTGCCAGCGCACATTGCCGGCTCATGTCCAGCTTTTCATCCACCAGCAACCCCAAGTCCCTCTCGGCAGGGCTGCTCTCGATCCTTTCTTCCCCCAGCCTGTACTGATACACCAGGGGTTACCCCGACCCAGGTGCAGGACCTTGCACTTGGCCTTGTTGAACCTCATGAGGTTCACACAGGCCCACCTCTCCAGCCTGTCCAGGTCTCTCTGGATGACATCCCATCCTTCTGGTGTGTCAACCGCACCACTCAGCTTGGTGTCATCCACAAACTTGCTGAGGGTGCACTCAATCTTGCTGTCTAAGTCATTGATGAAAACATTAAACAGCACCGGTCCCAGTACAGACCCCTGAGGGACACCACTCGTCACCGGTCTCCATCCGGACATTGAGCCATTGACCACTACCCTCTGGACGCGACCATCCAGCCAGTTCCTTATCCACCGAACAGTCCACCCATCAAATCCATAGCTCTCCAATTTAGAGAGAAGGAAGAATTTAGAGAGAACGATGTTCCAGCTACCTGCAATTTGGCAGTTTATTCAAAACTGAGTCAGCAACACCCGTGTTTGTGTATAAGGGTCTTTGTGTTTAATATTCCCATATGGAATTTTCTGCCATATCTTATAATTTTTGAACTCGCTATGCTACCTAACAATAACATCCACAATGGTATTATGCACTCAATGAAAATATATGCCCTTTAGTTCTAAACTCACATAACAAGAAACAGCATACCGTGCTGTCTTATTCTACTTCCCAATTCCACTGCAGATAACACGATCACATCCACAGCCTGGGAGAGATGTCTTAGAGGACTGTCTGTTTCCTACCACTGACAAAAAATTTCCATCATTCCTCACCTTCAATTGCTCTTTTAACTAGTTATTAATCTGTAAGAGGTTTTTCTTGTGAATTCCAATTTAGTTCAGCTTAATTAAGAGCATTTGTTAAGGAAATTTGTCAAAAGCATTTTGGCATCAAGGTTTAAAAACTTTGCATTACAGTCACTGCTTCAAAGTGACTCTTCAACTGTTACATCTTAAATTTCAGTACTAAAGCAAGAGTATTCTTTTGTGAGACCTTTCAATATTACTTCAGTCATTTACAGCATATAACAGTTCCATCTCTATCTCATTCCACATCATGACATTCACCTAGTTCATACAGGGGCAATCAAACTGCTGTATTGTCTATCCCAAAGTTTCTCTCCATTAGTGTTTCTCAGTACCGTCTTGGTTGGCTGCTTTGTACTTTTCTTTTTTGTTAATATTTTTTCCTTTCTCTTTACACCTGGAATTTCATCCATGGGGACTCAATGGCATGTGCTGATGTAGTTAGAAATTTCTAATCAACATATTTGGCTCCACCTTTTCTTGTCTACAACACAGAGTTGGACTACTCTACACCATGTGTACCCTGGGCATACAGGGAACCCTCATTTCAATACATACATTTCTATAATCTGTATAGAAGCACTATACACTTGGTTTGAGATATATGTCCTCTTACATGGCCTACTCAAATGGGACTTGCCAATATCATTCTTTTGCCCTTTATACTCAAATCTCATTTCTTTCTATCTTATACTATCTTGTACTACGGGTACACAGGATCCAAGCCACTCCAGTTTTCTTACAGCACTGGCTAGACATACACCTTATAAGAACAATTCTACCTCTTCAGTCCACCTCTTCCTATCAGCTGGAATCAGTTTTACAGGACTACTAACAGCATCACCGTTGAAGGTATACGTAGCTATCTGCTGATGTTTTCTGACAGTTCAAGTGAGCTTGGAAATTGCGACGTTATATGTATAAGTTCATGTCCCCAACTCAAGCTGCATCTAGTAACTCAGTTTTCCACTTTACAGAATACCTTCAATATATCCGCTGTCTTCCTTTGTCAACACAGCAGCTTCCAGCAGGGTCAACTGAACATCACCCTCTGCAGGATCTCTGCCTCCGTGGCTCCCATCACTCAGGGACATCTACCTCCTCGCATCATAGACTCATTTATCTACTTCAAATGACACAGAAGAGAAGCTTAGACCTGTTTAGTTCTCCAAAATCCAGATTCAAAATACACACAGGGTGTCCACTCCAATAAGCACTCAGATGGCATTTACGCACAAAGGGTGCTGCCTTCACCACTTGTTTCAACAAAGGAGTTTTGACTTTGTTATTCTGCAGCTTTTTCTTAACTGTCCCTATCAAGGTACTTTCCTGCTCCCCTATAGCTTTTAATGAATAAAAACATGTTGTATATCTTCCACCACCTGTCCACAGCCACCTGAGTCCACATCCTTTGAAGTCATTGGAATGCTGGGCTCCAAAAATGTCTTGTACAGACCCAGTTATATATTGGGACTGTATTATATGTTTTTTTTATAACCACAAATATATCAGAAAACATTGCTGATGATATATTCTATTTCTATGTAGCATGTTTGCTCACTAATTCTCCACAAAGAATATTTTAGTGAGATAAAATTACAGTTGTTCTTCAGAGCCTTCCTATATTACCTGGACAAATCACATTCTTTCAGAGCTTTATTTCTAGTATATAATCAGAGAAATAGGGATAAATCAAACACTGAGACAGTCCACCACAGGTTGCTACACGGTATTTTGGATGGCTGCATAGATGGAAATCAAGCATAATTTAATTGCAAGAATTAAATTTGCTACAAAGAGATTAAGCTTACCCAGTGTCAAGGGTGAGACTTATTTTCTTAAAAAACTATCACAAAATGTAGTACTCATTTCCCTGTACAGTAAATTTGTTTATTTGTCAAAAAAGAAATGAAAGCAAAAATCTCTTGTTTGTAAACACAGGGGAACCTTTCAAGCTTTTTATAAGCTTTTTTTTCCTTAACAGAATCATAGAAAGATATAGGATGGAAGAGAGATTCTAGAGGTCTGGCATAAACCCCACTGAAAGTAGGGGCAAATACAATCTTGGATCCAACTTCATTAACATTAAACTTATTTGCTCAGAGCCTTCTTCAGTCAAATTTTCAATATCTCTAAGCATGGAGATTCCACACCTCCACTCAAGCAAGTAAAAGCAAACCCACTTCTACTTATATTACGAAAACATACATAGCTGTTAGAAAATACTTTCATATTAAGATTATCAACATAGAAAAAGGTATGTGTCTCTCTAAATTAACTTTTTTTTTAAAAAAAATTGCTTTCCGGATTCCACCTTTAGGAAGAGATTACATTTACACGCATCAGTCTTCAGTGAAAAAACTAACTACTGCAAGGTGAAGTTCATTGTGTGTGGATTTATTGCAGACCTTATACGAATAGAGGAGATAAGCATTCTGTTCATACAATTTGAAATTTTAAAATTTCCTCTTTCATCGGATTGATAAAAAACAACAGAAATCCATCTGTATTCTTATTTGCTTAAATTAAGGAGTACCCTGTTATGCATATTACATGGCATCTTTAACTGTAGGTAACTGAAGCTCACTTACAGTTATATTCACTCATATGTTCACATGTATGAGTTCATTTATTTATTTGCCTTGTAAATACAGAATTACTGGAATCTTGCAGTCAATACCAAAAGGAGAGGCATTCTCTAAAGAGGCCTGAGCTCCATACAAAATAGCAGCTATATTAAAATGTACCTTGCAAATTCAGCTACTTTTGCACTTTGAGTCATGGAATTTGACAAATGATCACTTCTGGGTTGTCAAGACAGAGGAATCAATCATTTGTAGTAACATGTAAAGTTTTTGGTTTCAATTTTCACTTGTCTGTAAAGAATGAAATGTCATAAAAGAAATAGTGGAGGCATAAAGAGCACACTGCTACTAACATGTTTAAGTAAATTCTGCCCAAGTCCCATAAAAACAAAAATACATTACTATCTGACAGCTCTTTCTTGATTTAGGTGAAATGAGTTGTGAGTTTTGCTCACTCCCTAACACATTAATAGCCACTTTGAAATCACCACTATCTTCCTTGTTCTCTTGGGCCTGTGTTCCAGACAGTAATCTTGACTCACCAGCACTTGCACTCTTACCTGACGCATTTATTTTTTCAGGGTTGGCCAGAAAAGCAAGCTAATTATAATGAAAAAATTCAAGGAAAAATTCTAGGCATGACAGAAATGCATGACATGAAACGTAAAACAATTGCTCAAAACCAAATTAAATTATATCTTACATTTTTAACCTTTTGACAGAACTGAAATATTCTACACACTGACTTTTGATCAATTCTACCTTTCTCTACCACTGAAAAGAACAGAACAGAGCTGTTTTCTGGCTAGAAAAAGACACGTCCACAAACCCTGAATTTGCTACTGAAAATGAATATATCATCATGCCATAGCTATTCCAAGAAGGAATTCATAAAGAGTAGAAGAAACGCAGAAGTTGCACTTACAATGACCTTGATATAAGTTTTACCCATACTGCTAGAGTTTCCAAAGAATGGCAAGTTTGAAAAATGGAAAAAACCTTGTTCAGTACTCAGACTTTGGTCTCTTTATTTTGAAAGGAATTGGGGATCAGTGAGACAGAGAAAACATTTTGATTAAAAAATAAGGATAAAATCTATGTATAAAACACAGGGGTGGCAGATTCTGTAGATGAGTTCCTTCTGAAAAAAAAAAGGCCATGGACTCATCTAATTGCAGAATGTCAGCAAAATAATATTCAACAGAGGAGAAAAGAAAATCCCGGTTTTTTTTGTTTGGACTGCGAGGCTCAAATAGGGATATGAAAAATAATACTGTAAATATGGGCAGATATGTATATGTACAAAGCTGCTCATATGAAAAATGTAAAGTGTTAATTTAAGGGCCTCATAATAGGTATTAAAAATATCAGTTGACACAGCTGACAATTTCAACTATGCTTGTATCTATGAATCAGCAAATCCCAAAGCTCAAACAAATCCCCTGGGAAGCCTCAATCTCTTCATTTTTTTAATTTTTATCTTCCTTTGCACTTAGGGACTACAAATGAGAAGCTTAAATACAAAATAACAGCTGTTCTCATCCCATTTCCAGCTTTAGTGAGATCAAGAGAAAACAAAAGCCTTGTGAGACAGACTGCTACAGGGAGATCATCAGCAGAAGGTTGGCTATCTCAGAATATTTTGTTGCTTTGGATTAACATAGGAGATTTCAAAATTTATTTGAGACTAGACTGAGAGTGATTTCCAGGTTTCACCTATGCAGTGCCATCTATAGTATTATGATTTTTGCTACTGTATTTATTAAGAGTCTGAAGGATATAAAGTGCTGAGGTGAGTTTAAGCATTCTAACACCTCTACTTCCACTGTAGTCTGCTTTCTCCACCATAGTATAGTCTTTCTCTTCCACTCATTTCATGCAGTTATGCGCACATTCATCTATGTCAAGAGATTTAGCACCTGTCTAGATTATCTGCATAAAATATGGGTAATTCACAAAAGATTCCCATTAGTAATGTTGACTCCCACTTATATTCACAGCATCAAACATCCTTCTACTAAAAGCAGAGATTTCCATTTACCCAAAAGACTGAAGATAGCCCAGTAATGTTCACTAAAGAGCAAAACTTCTCTTACCATCTGTATATTTCCCTCAGAATACAGTAGAGACAA
Organism: Egretta garzetta; assembly: GCF_000687185.1. NCBI lineage: Eukaryota > Metazoa > Chordata > Aves > Pelecaniformes > Ardeidae > Egretta > Egretta garzetta. Next base: position 2,520,148 of record NW_009259975.1, read on the forward strand.
CAGTGAAAAGCAGTGAAAAAAGAACATCTGCATCTCAAAATCTCTTTGACCATCTGCAGATGGTCACTCACTTTCTTAATCAAGTTCTTGAAGCTATCACTTCCAGATGATTTCACTAGGCTTCAAAGTTTAAGGAAGTTTTTGCGGCCAGCACATTCAAACAGTTTTAAGTGACAAAAAATGAAGTAAAATTTTAAAAGAAAAATGTTATCCCAAAAGACATTGAGATTTTTCTTTAAATTAATTCTTTCTAGCTCTTCAGTATCTCATCTCAATGTGGTTTATCCCGTCCCATCCTATTACTGTAGCTGCTCAATGCAAATGTGAAGAGAGATTTCAAAAGCTGTTACAAAGCTGACAAACAAAAACATCCAGAAGCAGTGCAACACAATGCCTAAAAAACAGTCTTTCTATATTTAACCTGACAATTTCCTCAAAGACAGAAAGCCTTCAGGACCACACCAGAACAAAACAAAGAAAGTCTAACTGTAGTTAATATTTGGATTCTTTGGGGGTAAGATTTTAAGACAGGCCAGTAAAAAAGTGGGACAAGAATGCCCTGTCAGACAAGTGCCTCAAGATGAAATTATTTAGATTTGCTCTTGAAATAAAGAACAAACAAAGGAGGTTAAAGATTAAAAAAAAAAAAAAAAAAAAAAAAAAAAACCCAAAACATTAAAACACAAAAAACCACCTATTGAAACAGAACCACTGGAAAAGAGGAGAGACTTAATGAAGGATATTAAAGAATAGACTCTGTGTTTCATTTTAATGGTTATCAGTTTTCATGCAAATGGGTATGAAGCTCTGAAAGCAACTGAAGCTGAGCCACATCAAATATTTCAGAGCTGAATTGGTATTTCTGTTTCTCCTGCTGTAATACTCTCTTCCCCTAAACCACAACCCTTCATGTTAGAAAAGCAGCAGATATAAATGATAGATCTAGAAACCTATGGAAAAAAAGGTCATGTCTTACTCTTCTCCTAATCCAATAGTTAAGAATTTTCAGAAATGTTTTTATGTAAACCACCTCAATAGTCATTGAGACAGAAAGACGATGAAAAAGTGAGAAGGCAGCATGTGCAGGCACCAGTCATTCGTCAAGACATTTTTCTTCCTTTTGTTTGTCAAAATTTCAGAGAAGCTTGAAAGCAGTACACATCAGGCTACCCACAATTCAAAGGCGAAACATGCTTACTGGATATAAAAACCCTATAGCTATAGCTCCCCTGTACTGTAAAATGGAGAGAGAGGGGTTGTTCCAAAAGCCCAATCAAAACAGGAGCCCAATTCAGAAATTTAAATTTGAGTGTGAAAAACAAAGTTAAAAATTTCATCCCTTGGAGTTTCTATGACAACTCCTTTATCACCCCTGCTCCCTGCTACTAGCACAATAACCAGTAGTACCTTTAAACTCCTCTGGGTCATGAATAACAGGCTTAAGTTCAGCAGTTTTGTTCTTCTGGTGTTGCCAGGAACCAGGGACCACAGATCCAGCTATGTCCTGACAGCCGTTCCATGTTTTCTTCTATCAGGGCTAAAGATCTGCATCATTAACTATGCTGGAAATCACACAGGCTGGTCAGTGAAAAAAATTACACCGATAATTCATCCCAATACAAAAGAATGGTCGAAAACCACACAATATACTCCTTAAAATTTGATTTAATAAGAAGGCAAAGAACAACTGTGTTGCAATTACTTATGGAAACACATTTAAGAACTTCCATAGTGAATAAAAACATCAAAGCAGCTTAGTGATAGATAAATACCAGTTCAACATTTACATTCACTATAACAACTCGCTGCCTCCCTCTTGGACATATGCTGCTTCTGTATCTACATGGCTTGTGCTACACTTCCAGAGACACGTCTTGAGGAGGCTGAAAAGGCTTCTCTGAAATCATTGCCACACATCATGAGTCCTACTGCAAAATTTGGTGACTTGGCAATTTTATTTGCTATAGAATAACTGACCTTCACCGGCTCCCTGCTTATCTTCAGTGTGTTTGAACAGCAGCTGTCAACATCTACTATGAGAGATCTGCCAGTATAGTGTATTATGATGATGAGGGAATTTATATTTTGATCATTACTATGGTTACTAAATGCTACAGTAGAAAGATTTTGATAGAATTTACTTTTGTGTTCGTATTGTTAAATTATCTGCAATGGTTCAGAGACTGCTGAGTGAGTTACTAGTCTATTTTTTTAATACCTTCTAGGTTTTTTATTTATTTTTACTTGACCCTATTCTCCCTTAAGTTATAAAAAGTAAACCTACAACATGGAATTCAAACAAGCTTTCTAGCTGCACTATACATGAGAGTTCAACTATCATTTATTCCTTGCCCAGTATACTAAGCATTATTCCTAAGCAAGGAATAAGTAATTACATGGCTTGTGCTATGGTTCCAGAGACACGTCTTGAGAAGGTTTCTCTGAAATCACTGCCACACATCATGAGCCATACTGCCAAACCTGGTGACTTTGAATTACTTATGCCTTGCTTAGTATCTCAACACTAGACATTTTCTGCATAAATTACTCTAACTTAAAATCAGACAGTCTAAACTAAAACTATTCCTGAGAATCCTCTGTTCTGTCTGTTATGATCAACATTTAGACTTCAAGGGAAGGGGAACAGTTTTGTAAAAATGTTCTGTTTAAACAGTTAAACCAAAAAGGTTAATTTTAACTTGCAAACAGTTTGATTTACCTATTTCAGTTTATACAACAGTTAAAAATTAAAGTTTGAAAATAAAATTAAATGTTTTTAATCTAATCTGACCTTTTTTCAAACACTGTAAAACTGTAAAAAAAATCAAGTCTGACATTCCATTTAACTGAGATGAGAAAAACCTTCAAAACCTTCAAAGTATTAAAGCAGGAAAACCCTTTCAACCCCAGGACCATCTAATGAGAGCTCTGCCAAAAAATTAATAGTAACACATCTTGCAGTACCAAGTGATTAACATGTTAGTTTGAAAGAAGAGAGAGTCTCTCAACAAAAGGCATTCACAGCCATTTTCACTGAGGCTTGCCAAAGACAAAAGGTCATTGCAGGAGCGGTTCTGAGCAATCCTTCCTTTAGCATAAACATACTCTAGAATAATATTTCAGGTTTGCAAGAACACCATGAAGTCACGCATAAAGACATGTCTCTACAGCAAAACAGCTCACTGAGTATGAACTACTTCAGAAAAAGAGAATTCAAATTTTACATGGTGGAGAAAAGAATTCTGTCTGAAAGGAAGGTACTATATAAAAGGTGTGTTACCAAAGTAACTAATATAAATGAAAGTGACCGTTATTATGCCCCATAACTGGAAACATTCAAGGTCAGGCTGGACGGGGCTCTAAGCAACCTGATCTAGTTGAAAATGTCCCTGCTCACTGCAGGGGTGTTGGCTAGATGACCTCTAAAGGTCCCTTCCAACCCAGACTATTCTATGATTCTGATTCGCATTTTGAAACAGAGTCTTCCTTGTGTCACAAAAGACTACCATACAAGCAAAAAGAGCTTTTCTTCAGACCCCTGCATCTATGCTCCCTGCAGAAAGAGGCTGTGTTTAACAGCAGTGACATAATCTCTTTTTAAAAAGTATCTACATATAAGATAAAATTGAAATTTTCATCATAAGAACTTTTTGACCTAAAAATATTATCAGGTTCATATCTTAGCTTTGGTTTATTCAGAAACAGAAAACCAGACAGGAGAGAGGCTGCTCACAGAGACAAGAGTGGCTGACATATGACTATAGATGAGGTTCAACAAGGCCAAGTGCAAGGTCCTGCGCCTGGGTCGGGGTAACCCCCAGTATGTATATTTTAGTAGTGCCTGCTGCAAGGGCAGAGCAGTTCTGATGCATTTGTCCACTCAGAAACTGCAGAGCTAGACAATCCATCAAGACTATGTAGAAGGGAAGCCAGAGGAGGATTACACTGTACCTGGAAAACATTCAGCTACGCCTTACCTCAGGTTTGCAATCCCTTTGTGTTGCTAGATTAGAGCAAAAGGAATTAATTAAAGGCTAAAAATCTAACCCACTATTATTAAATTCCAGAGGATGAGCTATTTTTAAGGTATATAAACATTTGGCAGAAGTTCTTAACAATCCTCTTTTAAAGGAATTTCTTTATGTAAGCTAGGTTTAAGAAGACATCTTTGCAAAATCTAATAAAATGCAGGCTAGTTTCACATGGTCTCATACGTCCCAATGAGCGTGGTGAGGCACTGGAACGGGTTTCCCAGAGAGGTAGTGGAGGCCCCATCCCTGGAAACATTCAAGACCATGTTGGATGGGGCTCTGAGAAACCTGATCTAGTTAGTGGTGTCTCTGCTCCTGCAGGGGGGTTGGACTAGATGACCTCTAGGGGTCCCTTCCAACCCAAAACATTCTATGATTCTATGATTCTATGATCTACTGGGAGCTCTGGAGAAGGAGGTAGCCTGGTGGAAAGAGAGAAGTCATAGAGCCTCACTATATTTAATGTCAATCTTTCAACATTGTTGTCAATTATCTGTTTATACTCAAAGTCACTTCTGTATTCAGGTAAATATCATACGTTTATTAGCTTTAAAAATACCCCACCATATCAGCAAACAGACACCTCAATGCAATAAATGCAGTAATACTGAAGCAATAAATACCTATCTAGTTTATCAGATGGATACCTGTGCTCTTCTGAGGATCCTGGTAGGTCTAACTTTCTTAGAGATATCATTTCTTTCTTACAAATAATTTATTCACCAGAATGCTTCTCTGTGCTGCCACATAGTGTAGTACAATGGAAGACACACAACCAACTTATGGTGTCCTTGGCCACAGCAGGGCAATGCCACGTTCAGGCTAACTTTGTTCTGTGCTGTAACGTGCCGATAAATCAGTTGTGGGCTGCAGTAACCCCAAGTTTTCTCCACTATGAACCCATTGGACAGATGTCCTATACTTCAGCTCATCCATGTTGGTGCTACCAACAAAACTGAACATCTCATGTCAAATGATATGCCTGTACACTCCTCCCTCTAAGACTCTTCACTGCTCACTCCACATCTAACATTCAGGCTGCAAGTCCTATAAAAAAACCCCAAAGTACTGAGTATGTATAAAGAAAATACAGTAACCTAGAAGGACACAAAATGTGTCGTTCACAGTCCTCCTACAGTCATTCAAGTGTGCTTTGGTGATGACTGCCGTACGTTATGTGGCTTCTTGCACAAGAGCATGCCAGATATTTTCCACAGTTTATTTCAATAATTATTAAACATGAGTATCCTTGGATAATTACAGAATATAACCACAGTTTTCACCATACAGTCTTAGGTATCTCCCTCATTTAGGCCTAAGGGGAGCGAAACTGTTCCTTATCTGCAGAAATAGCAGAATTTTAAGAAGAGCTCTACCACTGCATCCCTATATAACATTGTGACTCTTGGAACATGCATTTATATCCCATGTGCTTTGATTCCATCATTAAATATTGCCTCTACTCTGTTTGGCTGCACTTTCTGAAATTTTGCCTGTTCTACCATTTGACTTGTTGTCACAGCTATTTAAGTTGTTGTTTTATCTATTTTGCATACTCCACCTTCAAAAGTTTGTTAGCTGAGGAAATGAAACACCTGGGTAGCGAGACACGAGTAGCCAGACTACACAATATGCATCTCCAGTCCACCGTCAGTGTCCATGGCTCTGTTCTGGGCAAGGTGTTTCTCACTGCCCTCCACATATTCATCACTCTGCACGTCAACATCACCATCGTAACAAAAGCAGCTCGATAACCCCAGTGCAACCAGTGCAACCAGAGGTCATGTCAGGGAGCCCTTTGAGAACGGTCTTGGGAAAAGACTAATTTTTAGCATGGCAAGGAAACCTAGCTTCAGGTAGTAAAATATCTTTCATTACCTGTCATTTTACTTTCATCAGATGAGGAATTACGGTTCCACTGGCTAAATATTGATCGCTTATCTCTGCCACAGTTCAGAGTTACAAACAAACACTTTCTAATCTAAACAGTCAAGCCGAAGCTCTGCTGAAGTATTTCTGGTAAAATAGCCGCGATGAAGGCTGACATTTTGCATCTGAAAAATCACGCAATGGTTGTTCAGAATGCCTTTGCCACCTCTTTTACAGGCAAGATTAATTTTTTTGTCCTTGTTACTTTTTTCTCCCCCCCCCCCCCCCCCACCCTCCAACAAGACTAGGAACCCTACACCAGAATTCAGAACAACGGGAAAACATGTCATTTTAGGACTTTTCAGCACCATCTGGGACTGAAGAGGGCCTGCCAGCTTCTCCTATCAGCCTAGCAAAGCAGCAGTCTTCACCTCCACGGATAGCTTCTCTCTCTCTCTTCTTGTTCAAGAAAGCACTAAGCATGGCTGTAAGAACCAAGGGCTACCTAGCCTATTAGAAATAGGCTTGAAGCCTGGCTCGCTTTAGAGCCCGGCCTCGGCACAGCCCTGACGCGCTGTTGCCGGGAGCACAGGGCGCAGCGGGCAGGCTGGTGGGGAGCAGCCGGTGCACAGGAGCCAAGGCTCGGGCAGGTTCCCAGCCCATCTGGTCTCGCTCCGAAGGTCCTGGGGGCAACTCTAAGCTCACTGGCAGGCCATGCTGCTTTCCTCTCCAGGGAACAATCAAATCATTTATTCACGATCTGGAACCAGAGAGAAAACACACTTCCTGCACCTTCTCTCTCCAAAACACACTCCAGACTGTCCCTGGGCTGCACCAAAAATAAAACAAGAGGTAGCAGTGAAGACAAGGCTTCTAGGGGAAATGAAAATAGCCTGGCCCTGGATAGAAAGCAGCCTCTCTTCATATTGAGAGGTGTGTGTCTAATATTTTCAGTTAAACTGGAAGAGCAAGCAACACAGCTGTCCCCCAGAATACCGAGGATGCAAGATAGCTGATCTCTTCGGGGTTATTTTGGGGGGATGACTCAACCTCTAGGAGTAGCACAAAAGAGGATGGTGGCTGCATGATTATGTAAGTTTAAAGATAAGTTTCTGCATGATACAGTCATCTTAGTGAAAGTGCCTGAGGCCTGCCATCACTTAAAATCATTGTGATGGTGAAGGTAATGCTAACAACCTCTTGATACCATCCAAATTCTGTACTCTATTCCATTCCTTTCAGTGGCAGCAGAGAGGGGTCAAAGCTTCCTGCACTGCAGTTCTCCATGGCTCTACACCTGCCCCCAGCACAGACTTTTAAAGGTTTCACCCAGGGGTGGGAAGTCTCCTCAGTGGAACGGAAAACAAAGAAGAAAAAAATATCTGAAGTAATGACTCTATTATGAAAGCTATACTGGAGTCATATAATTTTCTTTTTCCATTTAAAGGAGCAATTTCTGAATATAAAGTCATTACGGACAAGGCTAGTCTCCACAGCCCCAGCAGCATTTATGTAACCAGAAAAAAACAATAACATAATTATTATAATTGCAGTGTCTTCAAGACTTAATCTCTAATAATGTGATAGCCAGCTGTTTCTGTAATCTATCTCACTTAAAGAAATTGAATTGGTCGCAAACAGCTGTTCCTAAACAGCAGCCACACAACGTGATTGCACATTTTAAGGTCACAACATCCAAACTACGCAATTGTGATTTGTGGATAACAATCTTTATCTCCCTTTCATAATGCTATACTGAGCCATCGAAAGGCAGATGAGGTGCATCCAGAAACTATGCAACTGAGATTAATTTACTTCCTAAGTGTAAAATAACCATCTTCTGATAACCAATAAAGTTGTAAGATCCAATGCCTGGACAGTTAAGTCAAACAAATTCAATTGAAAATTGAGGCTGTGTATGTTGAATTGTGAAAGCAACTATCATCAAGAGCGCAAAACAGTCTTCATTCTAAGTCTTGGAAGCAAGATTTGATGTCTTTCTGCAATGAGCACTCCTTACTGACCTGCCATTACTTGTCTGATGCAGGAATTATTGGCTAAAAATGCTATCCACTGTCAGGCAGAAGTAAAACAAATCACCAGTGGTGATCCCTGCAGTTCTTAAAATGCCTGAAAATAGCATCACTGTATCACATGGATATGGTAGTATTAAAAAACCATCTGTATTTGATGGGGAAATTCCTGATATTAATTATTTATTCTTGAAACACAGACTCTTCTTTACACTGGTCTTTGGACACTTAAGTACCTGTAGCCATTCTTCCCTTAAGTACAAATTACATAATGTAAATTAATCCTTCAACGACTGATGTTTTTGTTTCATGCCTGACTTTTCTATTCCAGTGTCAGACTGACAAAAAAAGCTGTAGCTTGCCCAAAATTTTCACCAAAGACAGCAAGAATGAAGGTTGCTTCAAAGGATTGTACTTTGTCACAGCTCCTGGATCACATTCTGATGACATAGTTAGCTCATCCCAAGTGTTGCAGGTCTCGGGGCTTCCAATCCCTGGCAAACATCTAATTGAAGGAGCCATAACAATGGCTCATCATTACCTTTCATTAAAAATATCGGTTCAAAGAAAAATGACAATCAAGGAATCTTACCAGAAATGTAGTTAATAGTTGCATTTTGATATGGTCAATATTATTAAAAAAAAAAAAAAAAAGGCAAAACCGGGATAAATTCAGAAAAATGAAACGTTTCTTAAATACATAGATTTCTATGGCTATTATTTGTACACTGGCAAATGTTGGCAAGACATTTTATAGACACGAATAATTACTATGCAAAATCACTATTAATCTGGCTAAGAAAACTGGTTCAAAGATAACATTACATGCATATTAGGAATTAAAAAAAAAAAAAACAACAAACAAAACCCCACCAAAATAAAAGGTTTGCTCATATTTTATCATAGACAGTTCCTAAGCAAACAAGAAGTTAATTGATCTGGATTACATAAACCCTGTCAAATTGCCCCCACCCTGTGCATGGGACCTAAGCACATGCATGTAGAATCTGCATTTCTGCCCTCTCTTCCCTTTTCTTCCCATAGCACACCCTTTATGAGACTGACTTTACATACAGTGTCTATACCATGTAAGTAGGTCTATTACCATGGCAGATGTCTTAAGTAAACCAGCTAAGAGGAACTTCTGTTTAACCGGATGGTTAAAAATATATTTTTTCTTCATCCATAATTTATCTTGCTGGTTGCCAGGAACTACACAACTGAGAAAATACTTGTTTAAGAAACTGTACAAATATTTAGCAAGGGGTATTTCACCTTTAAAACTGAGTGAAAAACAACCCCCTATTAATAGCTGGACCAACATTTCTCTATATAGAATACCTACCCTAAAATATTTTTAAAAATTATTCTCTTCTATAAACATATATTCAAGGAATTAATGAGTTTGCTCCACCTAATATAATCTGTAATACAGATAAAACATTTAATGTCCTAACTATAAAAGCTATTAAAAGCAAAAGCATAACTGCTCGCATTCAGCAACACTCATTTATTACAAAGGATCTGAACACTGGAAGTCCATCACTGCCCAAAGAAAACTGAATGTGCACAGTCCCTATGAAGATGAATGGGAGTCCTTGGACAGAAAAATATTCCTGAAGCTGTACTTTGAAACACAGTTCTGAAAAACACAGACAACAAAAGGTGATGAAGCAAAAGTTTAATAACAGAAGAACTTCCCATTGATGGCACAGCCCATCGTGGTTTAGTATTTTCAGCTGAAAAATCACAGAGTGTTTTATCCTTGGAATCCAACATTCACATGGAATGATTGGTAGCATAAGACAGTGGTATGACCAAATAAAAAAATATTTATCTGAAATGAAAACAAACTGGACTGTGAAATAACACGGTTTGCACAGAAATTTCAAGAACTCTTGCACATTTAAAAGCATGTATAGAATTATTTTCCACTGATGCAGTAAGACCTGTGCATTTCTGCCACCACCAAAAGGACAGTTTCAGCACACAGTTTTCCCTTCTTATGGAAATAAATCACATCATCACATCTACAAGTACTGAATAATGAAAGGATAAATTCTGCTCTGACATACTGATATAAATTGAAATATCAGTGGAACTGGCAGCACAAGTGCATTAACGAAGGCCTGCAAAAGCTGAAAATGAAGCCAAGAGAAAATTGACCTGCGGTACTGTAAAGTATCTTGCATCTTGACGCTCAGAATGAGAGCCTTCAAGATATATCTTCATAGTCCTGTATTCTGAGAGGCTCACGAGTACTTAGAGTACTGACCCCACAGGCAGCGAGCAGCACGCTTTTCACTAGCTCTGTGTCACCTTCCTTTAAAGCCAGAGGCAGAGGCAAAATCCAAGAAATAGGATTAATATTTCTAAACAAAAATGGGTTTAAGTTGACAATTTTTATACTAATTGATAGCTTCAATCACAAACTTAACTACTATAAACCAGATTTACTGCATTTCTTGGAAAAGACAGCCACAGTACCATCTTTTCTTCAGTGTTTGTTTAGTCCTTACCAATCACGTCCTTCTGACATAGTATGATAAATGCCATAGAGAAAAAGAAGGAAAAGTAGATCTGAAATTTGTGAAATGCAAGTTGCAGTGTATTTTAAAATGGAAAAGAGTTTGGACAGTACCTATAAAAAACTTCAGGCACATATAGAAGATGAAACAAGGTGAGGTAGCTAAAGCAAGAACTTGGCTTGTGTGTACTTAAGCTGCCAACATATATCCCTAGATGGGCTCCACAGGTTCTTTGAAAGAAGCATTATAAACGCATGATAATTTCATGCTGTGTGTCTGCTATGTAACAAGATTCAATGCAAAACTATTGTCTTGTTTTCTATGAATACAGAATTTATTTTTCTTGTGTTTAGCAGATTAAGCCGATCCTGTGTTTATTAAGATATGGCAATTACGCTTTATCTCTGCCTTTCAAAAAGCACCTCCTGTGACTTACCTTCTCATCTCAATAGACAATTGAATCACAGTTTAATGCCTGTCTACGTATGCAATGTATGAGGAGTGGACAAACTGGCTCAAGCCAAATTTGGCTTACAATTTCTTCAAATGCAGCTTCCTTACCAGTGGTGCAGTACAGGTTTTAATAACCTTCTTGAGAATGTGGAGGAAACTTGTTCAGAACTTCTTGTAAGCTGTAAAACATTTAAAGAAATAAAGCAAGCATGTATATGAGCTATTGATCACTGCACATTTGCTGTCAGAGTGCTCAAGCTCACATGAGGCAGCAGGTCTTCCTGCTCTACTCCTTTGCACTACATCCCACTCCCTACCAGGGCTGTCCTTCCAACTAGGAACATAGAAAAAGGGCATCATTAGGAGACTGAAAGCACTGGATTAGGGAGATGTTTTAGACCATGGGAGAATACGAAAGTCAGCACGATGAAGTTGTGACCTACATCATGGGAGTGAGGATCTCCCATGAGGTCAGCAGTCAGAGAAACCTACTTGTGTGATGTATGAGACAGCTCTCAAGTATCTGGCAATATATTTGAGGCACCACAGAAGTTTGGCCACGCCTGGTACATTTAATAAGAGAAGAGAGCTAAATGGACCTTTTTCAAAAAATTAAAATGAATGAGACCAGAAAAAGTCCTCCATTATAGAAACACTAGTTTTAAACTAAGATAAATGAGATAACAAAAATCACAACTTCTAACAGAAAACCTGTCTGCCTAATAAATATGATGCAGAAAATACAAACTGAAAAATTATTAAATTAACCTGAAATATCTTTATGTCCAACAGGAGCCAAAATGAGGAAAAACGTGTGAAATTGTTCCTTTCCCAAGTTAAAACATCTAGACTTATGTGACTGTGAGAAAAAAAAAAAAAAGAGCAAGAAGGTATTTAAATGAAAAACATGCAGGCTACTATTGCTATTCAATGAAGACAGCTACTTATTGTGTACTAGCTGTGCTTCTTTACAAATCTTCCAACATGTGCCTTTAACATAGACAAGTGTCATATTTTCCACTGGCCACATTTATGTGGAATGACTCAGCTGAGGCGAGACCTCTGAAGGGGCCTATGAACGACAAAACACAAGGGGGTAATGCTTCCTTGTGATCCACCCACAAGACTCACTGACATACTGTAATTTCAAGCCATACCTTGGAAAAAAAAGGAAACAAAAACCAATGCAGGATCAGATCCAGATTCTCACCAAGGATGCCAGAAGTTGCAAGTGTCTCAGAAAGAAGACGCACTTGTCCTCTTTTCTAGAATCTGCCCTCCTTATGGGATTCCTCTAAAGGTCTGTGTGTGTATTGTAATGAATTTGAGACAAATGAGGGGATGCCAAATGTTTCCAACATTTACTCATGAATATAAAGACTCTTAGGTCTAAGGATAAATGTAAAGTCTCATAGTGAATGTAAAATCACATCTATTTTAGTATGAAACACCTTTCCTTCAGTACCAGTAAATCTTTTATAAACCTCAAGATAACACCATCCGGAGGGATATTTTAGCCTTTAGTAGCTCCTCTGTGAAAAGAGAATTGAGCTCTTGAGGCAATTCAGATGGAAGTTAATCTGTAAAGTCTGCTACCTTGTCCACCGCAAGTTAACACAACTGGCTGATACAACTTAGTGATTTTTATCTTCATTTGTAGACCAACTAGGGGATAGATCGTTCTGTCAAAATATTAATTTGGGGGCATCTTCGGTTTTGGCGTAGATTTCACAGCTTATTTTTATCTTGCATTAATATCACTGACCACAGAGAACGTACAAGAGGAGGAGTACAACACAGTCATCAATGCTGTTGGGGTAGTACTGTGGGTAATGCTAGGCACATAGCAAAATAGTTCAGATAAAAACTGGAGTGGCCAACAAATACTTTCCTGGATTAAATATCTGCTGGAGTAAAGCTACAAGGAACCTAAGAAGCATATGCAGTTGCAAAACCCCAGAGACAACAACAACTTTTCTTGAGCCATTCTCCAAACTTTTTAAAAATTCTTTAATTACCTAAAGTGGGAACAGCTGTTAACAAAGTTTGTTTGTTCGGAAAATGGAAACTAATACACTTTTTTTTTTTTTGTACCTTCTAGACAGGTAGATCTTCAATAAATGTATATGTCCCTTTGACAATCTCCCTATAGCACCGAGTGACATGACATCCTTTTAAGACATTTCTAAAAATCTGTATTTTGAAATGGCAGCCTGGTTTTCTTATTTCACAGAATGGGAAATGGAAGTGCAGATGATGTAATTCTAGTTAAACCACTTCATGCACATTTCAGATTACAAGTATTCCTTTCTAGAGCAAACTGACAGTCTCTCCTACCTGCTGGGTATGACCCTCACAAAAGCAAATCAGGATATTCAATTACTTATGTCAAGTCCAAGGATAATGAGGTTTTAGTACAATTTTGTTCCATATAATTTCATTAGTTACTGGGGTCATATTGATCTGTAATTAGATAATGTTTTGCCACATCTTATGGAGATTCTGCAGCCTCATTCAAGCCCTGTCAATAAAGTGAAGAATTTTCATTCTCTACAGGCAGATGTATTCAAGAAAACACAAAGGACTCAGGATAAACAAAAAAACCCAAACAAACAAACAAAAAAAACCCCAAACCCAATCCTTCTCCAAGTTATCAGAAGAGAGAAAAGAAACTGGTAAAGTTTGATGAAATGCCTCCTCCTCCAATCACCAAGCCCCTTAGTGGTCTGACAGGAAAATCTGGGGACCTGCTTCTTCTCTGTTTGACATCAGGGACAAACACTGGCTGAGCCTATTTTCATGCTTAAACTACACTGCCCTGGTCATCCTGAATAGGGAAGCTCTATCTTTTCCCTCAGCCCTGGTTTCCTGCCTAGAATAACCTAACTCTGGTTCCAGCAGGCACCCTCTAGCACAAGCTCTTCTTTTTAAGAAGAAATGATGCTTGAGTGGATTACAAGCAGGTGATGGCAGGAAAGGGCAGATGGTAGATCCAGGGAGTGGCTGCCACCACCAGCAAAAATGGTAGGGCAAGGTCACTTCAGGAACTCTGGTCATAGCTAGAAATGGTTTGGGGTGGGGTTTTTTGTTGTCTCTGAAATGAATTTGGACAGCACTAAGCAACAGATATATTAGCCTACATTTTCCCAGAATAGAAAGAAATCAACTACACACAAAGGAGTTATTTGTTAAGTACATTGTGATGGAGAAGTCCTTGCCACAACAGGAGACTGCACCTGAGAGCTAAGAAATTCCAACAAAGCTTCAAAGGATCAAGTCCTTTTTCCCCTGAAATGCCTAGCTGCGATCTACAACAGCAACCTTGTGGAATACATATCCCAGGTGAAACTCCAGAAAACATACCTGTCTCGGATTCCAGCAGGACAATCTGACTTGCTGAAGAAGTTATGCAAAGGCCACTGTCCTGGTTTCGGCTGGGATAGAGTTAATTTTCTTCATAGTAGCTAGCACAGTGCTGTGTTTTGGATTTAGTACTACAAGAATGTTGATAACACACTGATGGTTTTAGTTGTTGCCAAGTAGTGCTCAGACTACTCAAGGACTTTTTGAACTTCTCCTCTCAGCCAGGTGCATAACAAGCTGGGAGTACAGCACAGCAAGGACAGCTAACCCAAACTGACCAAAGGGCTATTCCATACCATATAACGTCATGCTCGGGGGGGCTTAGTAGGTCGGTCGGTCGCGGGCTCAGTGATCGCAGCTCGGGCTGTGTGATCGCGGCTCGGGGAGTGATCACTGCTTGGGACGGGCTGGGCATTGGTCAGCGGGTGGTGAGCAATTGCGTTGTGCATCATTCATTTTGTATATTCTGTATATTCTCTTATTAAACTGTCTCTGTCTCAACCCACGGGTCTTACTTTTTTCTTATCTACAATTCTCTCCCCCATCCCACTGAGGGAGGGGGGGAAGTGAGCGAGCGGCTGGGGGGGGGTTAGTTGCCAGCCGGGTTAAACCACGACAGCCACTGAAAACATTAACACTCAGTGACTCGCAACACGTCTGTTTGGATGACTTGAAGTTGGTTACCAAAATAATTGGGTTATAAAACTTAAGGGCAGCTAAATTTAGTAACAAGATGCCTAAAGGAATAACAAGGTAGCCAAAGCACAGATCTAAATGTCTTGTACTCCTTACATCTTTGTTTCTGCTGTGTAATCTCTGTGCCACGATGTGTTTAACTCACTTTGTTGGAGTACATCATGATGATAATAGCAAGCAACTGAGTTTGTCCCACACTTTCCCATGAGGTGCTCAGTGGGCTGAACAACAGATATGCCTTTTAAAACAACTGCAAAAACAAAGCAACTAATGAAATACTGAAGCACCAAAGCAAGCGTGACCATAAGCAGAGACAAGGAGGCACAAGGGTGTTTTTATCCGTTCCTTCTCAAAGAAAGTAATGGACCAATTTTAACCAATATTGTTCTGATACCTACCCTCTGTGATGGGATTATATACACAAACACACACACACACACACACACACACACACACTCTTGAGACTGGTCACACTCTTTTTTTCTCACTTCTGTAGATTGCCTTTCTGCTAGGATAAATCCTGGTTGCTTTTAAACTAAAATGTCCTTAAAAATCAAAAGGAAAGTAAAAGAAGAAAGATGACACAGCTTCATGCTCAAAAAAATGTAAACAAAACCATCTTCAGACTACTCATGCATAGCAATACTCTATGGAAAAGAAAATAGTGTATTAAATCAGTCAGGCCTTTTGAATGCAATATGGTATCAATTAGGGATCCGTGGCTATAGCTACTGAAAAACAGAACCAGGGCTGATAAAAATAAATTATATCAGTAAATAACAGGCATTCCAGAACCAAAGGAATATTGCTATATTGGAAGGAATGTAAAGAAAAGTAACAATGGAATTAAAGACATGTTCTTGTTAACTCCCAAGATTTCATAAATTACAGTCACATTAGATAAAACGAGGACATAATAGCAGAGATCTCTAAATCCTCACAACCTTCTAAAAACCCCTAAAGCCTTAGGGCTTAATTCAATAACTTACAAAGTTATTGTTTCTATTTGGTATTTTTACCTTTGGATTTTTTATGCTGCAAGTCTATTAGAGATTTTGCCGCATTTTCCATTTCAATATCTATGATTAGCTGCAGTCAGGGAGAGGACAATGTTCTAAATGGAACCTTGGCACTAACATTCTTGCAACAAAAAAATGATCAAATAAGTGATTATACTTGGTGAGCAACTAATTAGGAATGCAATCATGTAAAGACATGGACTACATAGGTCTATATAAATACTAAAAACTGCAGTTATTTATTCCTTCAGTTTGTAAGTGTGTAAATTATGTTTCAATACCTCATTTAATAAGCGCTGCAACCATGAGTAAACTTCTCCTGGATTTGTGGATGGGTTTTTTCCCCCCAAATTTCTGTAACTGAGAAAATGTCAATTCAGCAGGACGGATCTTTACTACAAAAATTACTCTGCATCCCTTTCAAATATGGACAAAATGTAGATTTTTTTTTTTTTTTAAATATGGCAGTACTTCCCAATTCAGCTATATGGGAGCGCATACATTCATACATGTGTCACATGCATACTGACACCTTCACTCGGAGCAATGTGTTTCCTGCACATGGACTGAAGAGATGTGATTCTTGACATACAATACAGACTGATAATTCAGCATAGCATAGATACTCCCAAGTCATCCTTATTCAGTGGTCCTCCCTTATCTCTTATGACTCTGATCCCAACTCTTTCAGTAGTCCTACTACAATGAGTTACCTTCATATTGACATTCACTCTTCCTTTATTTGAGTTCAGATAGAGACTGGTGTAGCTTCATTAGTTTACTCAATGATTTTGAGATGGAGTCTGTGACTTTGAATTTTTTTACCCAGTGCATGCATTTCAATGCCTGATTGTGCCTGTCTAAGAGTGAAGTATAACATACTACTTCCAGAACTTTTGATTTAGAAACAATATTTCTGGAAAAGTAGCACCTTTTTTTATCCTAAATACACAGAAAAAGGTGAATGCAGCTGTATCCAAGGACAGTGAGATAGCAGGTATCTGAATAATTGTATATGTTTATTCAAGATACCACCTGTAGATCGTTCGAAAATACAGTGACATTATAAAGCAATCTCTGTTTGGTTTGGTGGTTTTTTTAATATATACAATTGATTTACATCCCCCCTTTCATTTCTTGTATATACTTACAAGGCTCAGGTAAAATGAAAAAGTCCCTGGGCATTGTACTCAGCAAGACCCTGCTACACACCATGGACAGCAATCACATCTATCCACTAGATTACTGGGGACTGTCAAAAAATGAAACAGATAAATTCTGAAAACGTTGTGGGCTGACTTTCCAAACTTTATAAAATAAATAGGCTCACTGTGTGGCCCCAGTATTACAGAAAAATAATTGGAAAAGCAACATGGGGTGAAGTTATCATCACCGAGTATGAAAGCTATGTAGTAACGGCCTACTTCATGTATAAACCAGAAATCTAAATAAGTACATGGTAAATAAATCTATCACTGAAGTCCATACAGATCTTACAGACTTAAACAGCTACAGAAACAGAGCTCAGAAGTAATCAGAGAAAGTACCAATTAAGGCAGTTGTACCTATTTTGATTGCAATTTTTTTTCAGTTCTCAAGAATTAACAACTAAATAGAAAAGGATTAAAATCATCATACTCAGTATTTATAGTACAGGAACTTAAATATTCCAGACAGTTTCTGGCACTTTTGCTTGCTACATAGTAAGTGATGATCCTGCTCTAACCCTGCACAACAGTGACCTCAAAGATAGATGGTTGGTAGCAGTTGTAGTAATAATAAGTAGCAGATGCCACACAGACCAAATTATCAGACTGATTTAACAGAATTGAAATAGCTTTGTTTTCAGCTATCCATGTCTTTCAAAGTTGGGGCTTTTGGTAAGGGTACATCTCTGGGGAACCTGAGTGCCAGTCCTTGTCTTAGAGACATAGGACAGCTGCACTGTGGGACCTAGACTTTGGTTGAAGTGGAAACAAAAGGAAACCACATACCCGAATGCCAGTCAAAAGGCACAGAGAAAAGTTACTGCTGCACCCTATTCAGACTGCAGAAAATGTATGTGCATATGTATTCAGACCAGTGGGACCCACACCAAAGTGCCTAAGGGAGCTCTTGACAAGAACAGTGTGGTGCTCTCTACATGAAAACCTCGTTCACCTTAGCTCCACTGATTTGCCTGACAACAGTAGGAAATGAAATGTTTTCAGAAGTTTATCTTAATCTTAGTCTACACTTTTTTAAGTGGGACTGCTTTGAGTCCTGTACGTTGTCAGATTACATCTTCCCTGCCCATCATAAACTGCCACTTTCCTTTGTGAATCTATATCCTTCATCTACCACGCAACCTTGCCAAGAGCACAAATGAATTTCAAAGATCCTCAGTTCCTTGGGATCCCGCATAATTGCTGTGTGTCCTATGACAACCTTATTATACCATTACAGATGGATTACAAATACTATGTACACAGAAATTGTGATGCAGAAGCACTCTACAGAGTACTACATAACCCCGGTACCCGCATTACACCTGTTAGCTTCCTCCCTGCTTCATGCATGCCAGTCTTCGAAGGGAATCATAACACATGAGAAAAACGCAATGCATACCTGGAACTTGTCCCAACATGCAGCTAGAAGATGACACATAGGGGTCTATTCCAGGATATGAAAAACGGGTACCACTTATAGGTACAACAATTTAGACAGGAGAATGATTAAATGCTGGTGGGTTTATTTCCACGTCTAACTTTACAATAAACTTTCTAGGAGTAAGTGTTTTCCTCGACTAGGAAGCACAACACAAATAAGTTAACCAACTGCTCCTCCCCCAGCCTGAAGGACCAGGGATTATTTCTACCCTCTACTTTCATGTCTGATCCCTTCCAAGAGCTAAGCTGCTGTTCAGCATATCCCTTAGTGTTTTGGGAATTTCCAATGATATTAAGGTGACACAAGGCTTGGGTTTTATTCCTCCACGGTATTGCATCCTGATGGCAGGCAGACTTATCTAAAGAAACAAGCAAGCATATTGGATAGGGAAGATAATTTAATGATTGATTGTTCTGCTATATTATCATGGACTCAGAGGCAGCCATGAAAATATTCTCTGCACTGTTCTTACTCATATGAAAATGTTTACTGCTGAATTAGCTCAGTGTAAAGGTGTGTGTTTCTGGAAGGCAAGCTTTGCAACGTTCCCAACACTGAAGAGGCAGCACAGGCCTTCTGTTCCAGAGAGGCTAATGACCTGGACCTGAAGTCTTATATTGCTGACATAGCTCAGACTTTTCTACCTATTATTACAAACAAAGCAAACAAAACTATTAAGAAGGCAAGTACTGTCTAGATATTGTATGGGAGGAAAAAAAAACCAACAAAGAAAAAAGAGCTAGTGTATTATTTCTGTAGTGGTTTTCATTTAGAACAAAACACTACACTAATCTATAGCAGACTAAAACATTAGCACTCCGGCTGTTCATTTATTATTTCAGTTCTCTTTTGTTGCTTTCTCTGCTTGTATAAGGGGATTGCACTTTCTGTTTTGATTTTAACCGTAAGAGGTTCACTTAGTATCTGTCATGTCACATGAACAATTAATAGTACACAGACCAAAGACAGTGTTTGACAGACAAAGTGTTGGTTTTTTTCTTAAGGACTACCCACAAACAATAAAGTGGTGGTGGAACTGACAAAAAGACATTGAGAGCATTTCAAGCAAAAGAAGATGAGATGACAGCATACAGAGACTAAGATTTCTAAAGGAAGCAAGTCACCACAATTACTTTTATTAGCAGGATCCTAATAAAAATATTTAGACTACTTTGTTATAATTCTTTCCTTCTGAAAAGAAACATGCTATTGAAGACTATGAGCTGGTTGCATTTTACATATGCCATGGAATATGGGTCATAAGCCACTAGCAATTGAAAAAAACATCGGCATCCAAACGTAGGCTGAGGATTCAGAAGAGCACAAACAATACTGCAGCCCCAATGCAGAACTGCGTGTTTCACCCCAGAAGAGAGGAAAAGTTTAGGAGCACATACCTGACTGTCAGTAGATCATAGAAGCACAGGTATCTAGAGCAACGGCAGGTGACGATCTTAGAATAATACATATGTTACTTTCTGGTAGTTTTCCAGGTCTCAATACCATCCAAGTAGTGCTAAGAGGCTACTGCGAAGCAAAGTGGTCCACCTTGAGAACACTGAGTGCCACAAAGTGGAAATACAAGCGTTGGAATGAGAAGCAATACAGTCCCACGAGTAACCTATGATCTGTTAATTCCCACCCCAGCAGGACTAATTAGTGTCTTCAATTTTTACTTCCCATTTCTATGCCTTCTTGGCATTCCTCTGCTTCACCTTACTGCCAGCTTGCTTAGCCCTTTTTGCAGCTTGTTCCACATTGTATTAGGCAAACTTGGTTGTCGATTTTGCCTTCTGTCCTGTTCAAAAGCCATTTCATTTGTCCGAAGGAGTATGGATTCATGTGCATCAAGAACTCCAAGGCCAGAGTCCTCCAGGAACAATGGAAAGGACTGGTCTTCCAATGCACTGTCCTTTAAGACTGCTCAGGCAATATCAGTAAGATGAACCAAATGTTCTGGTGACATGGGGCCATGCTTCTTTGAATTATGCATGATTGCTACTTTAAGAGAACACCATGACTCATACAGTTTTAAGGACAGAAAGATCACCATCCTCTGTAGGAATGGATCTGCTAACACTGGTTTCATGAAATGCTGAGAAAAGCCCTTCCTAACTGGAATCCTTAAACAGCACAGAAAAAAAAAAACAAACACTAATTTGCACATCAGATGAGAGGGGACAAGGGGCACTATGTCCAAAACACAAAGATACAACAGAGATGATGTACATATTTTGCAGTATTGTTATTACTACATTGTAAGTTAATTCTCATTCTTCTCATCCTATCCCATTTGACTCCCTAGCTTTTCTTCAGCATTTAGTAGTCCACATTTTCAATATGTTCCATTGGCTTTACTTTGGTAATTCCAGTTCAAGAAAGCCAACAAAAAAATTAGAGAGGCCACCAAGTGTTGTCCACAAAAGTGAAAGGTCTCCAAGTTGAGTAAAGCATTGAAGAATATGACATAATAAAGACATTTGAAGTAGTTGGGTTTGTTCAGCCTACAGAAAAGATGGCTTCTAATACTCAAAAGGTAGTTGATGGAGAAGATGGACGTACACTCTAAATAGGGATGCACAATGACACAACGAGAAGCAACAGGTAGAAACTGAATCGGTGGAAATACCAACTTGATATAAGAAAAAAAAAATTGCCACTGGGGGGACCACTGAACATTGGAAACAGGTTGCCAGGAAAGTGGTGCAATCTCCCTCACTGGGAATATTCAAGAGTCATCTTGATAAGGCTATTGATAAACTAATCTAAAGCCCTGCTTTCAAAAGAAAGTTGGACCAGATGAGCTTCAGAGCTGTCTTGCAACCTAGACTTTTTCCTTTATTCCATGCAACTAGAACACTGAATTTTATGGTGCATGATTCTCCCTTAAAAACCTGATTCCAAGAAAGCTGTCATACTCCTTAGCCCATTTAAAGTCTGCCTGCATTCCACAGAAATCTGTTGGCCACTCTTTTGAATAGTTAGGAGCCATAAATATTAGACCGTATGAAATAGAAATGCATACATGTTATACACATGCATACTTAACAGACACTCTAAATTTGCTGCTAAAGAAAAACACATTTTCTCTAAGGGACTTCCCACTGTGTCCAAGTTTCCTGAGCAACTCATCATGCCTCTCTTTCTTGGCACGAGCATCTTTTGCCACATTGCTTTGATCAGTTGTACCAGCTGTCCCCTGCATGCTCTGTTTCATTTGTGGTGCTGGGGACAGACCTGCAAGGAGAAGCCCCACCAAGTGCAGGACCAGCAATGGAAGTTTCTGTATCTCCTCTCAGACCTTGGATAGTGAATGTCTTCAGGTATGCACACAAGAGGAGAGCGGAGGATGAGCAACAGAGGAGAAAAGAAGGAGGAGATGTAGCCTAAGGGCTATGATGGAGTTCAGAGACAGCCATCCCCATCTGCCAGTGCTCATCAAGGACAGTATGAGGACTCCAGGCAAAGCTGAGGAACCACAACTAGATCCTCACCCAGCTCCTGCCCTGTTACTTCACAGACAGACATCACAGAACCTGCAGTCATTCCCAGCATAACAGCCAACAAATCACAGCTCAACTGCACAACCTATTATGGTCATTTTATATTAATCCTTTCAATGTTGTGGTGCGTAAGAAAAGCTTTTACAGGATTTGTATAATTCTCAAAGGAGAGTGAAATTTGTCCTCTTGGAAAGAAGCAAGAAAGAAGCAATTAATTTCAGAAATGCCCTATGATATTACAAAGTACCCACAAAACCAACCTTTTGTAAGGCACTCAGCAAGTTAAAACTCACCCATAATAATCTCTGCACAAACTTGTTTAAAAAAATTGCAAACATAGTGGCATATTTCTGTTATTCTAAATACAGGTTTCATGACCTAAGTAAAAAAAAAAGTTTAAAAAAAACAAACAAGCAACTAGAAGATGAAAAATGACATTTGGATTGGGAAAGTTGAACCATGTTTATGTGAGTTTAATGTTTTGCAGCTGTACCTCAAGCTTGCAGCACTGATGACTTTCATAAACACAACAGTGGATCTGACAAAGCAATGAATTGCTGTAATCTGTCAATTTTCTAGATAAAAAAACCCAAACCAATCCTTCTTGCTTGATCCAGAAACATGCATGACTTTGTAAGAGTGCAAAGAGAAAAGCAAGCCCTTCTTTTTCCCACACATACACACAGAACATAAAACACACATTTTCAGCTGCAAGCGGATTTCCAGTTATTATAACTCAGAATAGGCAGTTCTTCTCACTGTACTTCAGTACAGCTTGGTAAACGTATTTACAGAAATGGAACCTGTTTCTAAAGTAATTGGAAATGCTCTTATGTGCTGTTTACATTTATAACTCAGAAATGTATTTATTTTTAAACCCATGTATTAGTGAGACATGCAAGGCAGGCCTGGCTGAAAACAAATCATGAAAGGAATTTACAGTTGAGCAAATGAATTAGCTAATAATTACCATAAGGGAAAACACACAGGAAAATAAAAACTTTTTTAAAATATCAGATAAAATTAAATAGTGTGTTACCCAGAAATCAATGTCATTTACATTTTTAAAAGGAAGAAAAATTTATTAAATACTTTCAAGCTTTGCTGGGTGAAACTACAAAGCCTTCCAAAACATTCAAGTGTTCTCAGATGTATCTGATGTGGACTTCATAGCTTCTCAAACTTGGAAAGGTATTGTATTGCATGCATGTCTTAATAGTGAATTTTAATAGCAGATGATCATTTAAATTTATAGACGTGAAAAACTATACAATTTTTCATTAATGTTGCTACAATACCTTGGTAGATGTTTAGTAGCTACTTTTATGTATGTTTGTAAATTCAATGCAAGTAACAACACTTTAAAATATATGTATGTATATATATTTTTTTAAGATGACTTCTCAGTAATGAATAAGAACAAATCTCCATCAAGGTCTTTACCCTTTTATTTCATGTTCAATAGTCCTTTTAAATTGTTCTTTGATATGTCTTAGTATATTTCTATTTATGTTTTTTCCTATTACATGTCAATAAAACTCATCATACAGTGAATGAAATCGTAACACAGTAGAGGCAATATTTTCCTATTTGAAGTAGGAGGTGTTTGCACAAGTTCCTGCAAAGTGGGACTATATTACTTATTACATCTCGCATGACAGAATCAACATTTAGCTCTGAGAAATCCAGCAACAGCTGACAGACAAAATTCTCTGGTGAATAGCCACCTTCCCTATTTTCTGTTTATGCAGAGTATTTCTAATTATCACTTACTCCTACAGATAAGTACATCCAAGTCCATCTATCAGGCTGTCTTTCTCCAGTGTACATCTACACTGGCTTTACACAGTCCACTAATTAATCACTTATTAGCAATTATGTTTGAGTAATCCTTTCTTTATTTATCAAATGATCTCTTAAGATTTTTTATTGTGGTTTTCAAGCTCTGTGTGCTTTTGTTCTTTAATATTGTTTCTCTCTGAGAAATATGCATTAGTATTTGTTTTCACTCAGTTCCAGAACATAATTATTTTGAATCATTTTTTCCCCATAACAAAGACACAGCTTTTTTCCATTGAACGTATTCTTAAAGTCCACAGTGCGAAAAGGCTATATGTAAAGGCTTCCCATATGATCTATAAAGAAAACAGAGAGTTGGTAACAGGATAGCTTCAGCCAGTGTGCAGACACACTGATTCAGTGACTATAAAAGCATCTGTTTTCAGAATACTAATTACATGTGGTATTTCACCCATATATCTGAATTGTAGCCATTATTTAAAACTGGATTTTTGAAACAGAGACAGTCCATGAGGCACCATTTTGTGTGCCATGTTTTTCTTCATCACAGTCCCCCGTCCCCCCCCGCCCTGTAATGTTGCTCTCAAAGCTCTTTGACCAGATCCTCCACTAACACTTAATGAAGAGGATTTACACAGCAGAGAATCCGATTCATGTAATACAGGCAGTATATTTCCATACAGAACTTCTCATTACCTGTTTACTAAAACAATGTGCTATGTGCACACCTAACTCATGAATTTGCACTTTACATAGGATGCTTATGTCTGGAAAAAGATATTGTCTATTGTAGGTTTAATTCACTGAAGTTTCACCAATCTTTGGAATTATGTCTTAACATACATTTGATATTACAGTAATTATATAAAACGTCAGGGTCTTCTTCAGTTTTATTTTCAAATGTAGTTGTTTTTAATAGTTAGTGATAAAAATCCTCATACAGCTTTGCACCTTGTTCTCATATCAATTAATCATGAGAAATAGTAAGATCTTATTTTAAACTAAATTGCCTTTACAGTTATATATTATTTTCTACTCTTGAAATCAACTACTGAAAAGACTACTACCTGGTCTACTGCTGGGTTGGAAGCAGTCCAAGTACCCTCTGAAATGCTGCAGAACACAACAGGATTTAAATCTGCACAAAATGAGAACTTGTTTATGTGTTTTGCAAACAAAAACCAGGCTTAATTATGAGGTTAAAGACTGGCATTTAAGCATTCAGTTCAACCAGTGCCCAAAAGAATATGGTAACATTTCAAACCGCTGTGGCATTGCTAATGAAGGCTGGTTTTACTACAGATTGGTTTAGCACAGTAAGTGTAAGAGACTACTGATTAATAACTGAAGTATTCATTCTGTGATGATGCTGTTCCATGCCATTAGCTGGATCATTACTCATGAAACCAGCTCATCCTCAGTCAATATCAGGCAGCAACTACAAAGTGCTCCTGCATTTTTGGCCTCAATGGATGGCTGTAGTTGATTGATGATGCGTTGATACTAGCTAAGCAACAATGTACTTGCTGTGCATTAGCTTTTGTGTTGCCAAGTTTCACGTAGCTCCAAAAGAAACGCAAATACTAGTTTCCAAGGTCTGTTACGCCAGATAGATTATTTCTTCCACAACAGTTTAAAACTCGTGCAATTTCTGAATTCCTCCGGTACCCTAAAAAGAATGGGGATTCTGAAGCCCCTTCTTTCTTTTTAGTCCCTAGCTCATGATTTGGTTAGATCAAGGGCTAAGAAGAGCTGTTAACAAGAACTAGTATTAAAAGCAAACAAACAAAAACTTTCAAAGACAAAGCAGAAAAGAACCAGGAAAATTTCCATTTACAGACCATGTCCTTTCTGTTAAAAATAGTATCTACAATTTTATATGACATACCTTACATACATTATTATGCTCAAAATTATACTCAGAACGTTTAGTGATTTTTTTCCTCTTACAGAATATAATCTTTTTGCATATTTTGGGGATTCCAAAAGCAGTTTTGATGACATTTTCAAATAATATTTCAATTTTTATGCTTCTGAAAATGACATTTTCAGTGAAAGCATTTCTACCTAAAAATATTTAACCAAATTTGTCATCAAAGTATAGCTGGCTGTGCTATAAAGTCAGTCCAGGCATGATATACACCGCAAACACTGAAGCTACTGAATTAATAAAAGTACTAATATATTTAAATGGAGACATTTTAATACAATATTTAAATTATTATGTAACTATAAATATTATCTATTAACAACTAATAATTATTTATCTTGTTACTTATTATTAATTTCTTGTTCACTTATATATTATTTATTTATTAATGCACTGTTTGATAATATTAAATTAAATATTTAAATTATTGAATTATATAATTTTAATAGAGAACTATAAAAATTAAGTCTTCACCCTGCCTACCTCCTAGGTAATCACTGCACATGGTGTGGTGTTTCCTCAAGTCCAGATATCTTGAAGAAAACAGGAATATATAAATTTAGAAACACTGACAGCACTTAAAATTATTGGATATCATAGCACAATGTTAATATATTTCAGTAGAATAAAAATGGAAATCCTAAAGACAGTGATGAATAGGTGCTGTAACACTGCCAAAAGACCAGAAGGGACCTTGTACAAGAACTTACCAACGTAGGAGTGACTTTGCAAATATTTATTTAATATTAGTATGGGAGAGAACATATACTGATGTCTCTGTTACAGCTCTGAGCATGCCTAGTAAAAACTAACTGAGCAGACTTAAATCTGAAGCAGAAGGTAACAAAACAAGTGTAGATCTACCAATTTAACTCTAGAAGCTTCATCACGGTTTCTTCTGACGCCCACCATGGTTCTGACTGAGAACCTTGCAAGTGTTCTGAACAGGCAATGATAACGCCTCACTCAAAGACTGCAAACAGGTACTCAACGTGATTTAAAAGACTGCAAGCCAGGCATGTGAATAACTTTGATGTTAACCTGTGTTTCATCTGGCAGTAACAGTGTTATTTTGAATTAGATGTTAGTCCTTGTGTTCCCAGATTAAACCATTGTTTAAAAGACACTTTCTCTTTTAGCATGTACCTTTATTCTACCACCAATTTCCTTTAAGGACTGTACAACACGCAAGGTGGAAGAGACCAGTCTGAAGCAATGGAACTGCTAAAAAGTCAGACCTAGTAACAGACAAGACCTTCTGATCTACCTTTCTGAGTTACAGCCACCAACCAGTGCTGCACTAGAGGTTTCCTCTACACTTAACAACAAACATGGAATAAACTCCTCTACTTGAATGGGCCACTTGAGATCAGTCCAAAGATAGCACCTCCCTTAACATGGGTTCTCTGTTAAAAATGTAGAAGTGAATGCCACAGAATAAGAAGAAAACTTTTGTCTAGTAAATGGTAAACTAAAGGACTTTTCCCAGGCTTCAGTCACCCTCCAGGGTCAGGGAACTTCAAACCTGAGGTGACGAGGCTACCGCAACGTATCTATGCAAGGCTTTGGCAAAAAGCCTCCAAGCCCACAAGCTACAGGCTGCAGCTGTGCACCAAAGATCAAAAAGGTGCCAGAAGAGAGAAACAAAACAAAACCAAACCACAAAACCAGGTAAAATTTGTTCAGAGAAAAGCCAAATAAATGAGAAATATGGAAGGCACTTATACCCTAGTCTGCTGAATCTAATCTTGAATTACAATAAAGTACAATACAATACAGTGTGTACCTAAAAGATTTTCAGTCCTTCAGATATTTAAAAGTAGTGTAAAACAGAAGTAAAAAAGAGAGTTTGAAACTGTATTTCAAATTCTGATGGGAAAGCAAGCTGTTCCTCAGTAATGGTAATATTTAATAAAGAGTAAGGCTCAGTGAACCTAAGTTGACACAGTTGCTTCCTTACATAAAAGTGAGCACCAAGAACAAAGAATGCTAAATATAACATTGCTATAAGCACTGATCTACAATTCTAAAACATGAAAGAATGTAAAAAGGAACATGAAAAATGTTTCTTAAAATGCAAAGAGCACAGTAATTTGAAAATGAATACTTGGTACTTGTACAATTTATTATATTTTCACTGACTGAACTATAGGCTAAATATGTTTAAATACTTTTTTGTTATAAAAGTTTATTTGTAAATACATATTTTGCTAAATCTTTAAAACTATATATGCATCTATACATACAGAAGTGCATGCACAAAATAATACAAGTTTATTAAGCAAATATAGGGTAGAACAAAAATACTTGACACACTGTCAACACTGCAGAAAGATTTTGATGGCTTCTGCTGCAAATTCTGGTTTTCTGAGACAGGCAAGCAAAGGCATTACGTAAAGATGCCTAACATGTAAAACTAATTATTACATCAATTTCCAGTACCCTGACTTTAAATGCATTATTTTTCAATCCAGAAATAGAGGAAATATCAAAATATTCTCATATTTTCATGCACAGTATAGCTATAACAAGTTATGTGCTTGAGCGCTATTACCACAGTATTTGGATCTGTCACATTCTTTAAAGTATTTAAACCTGAATTGCTTGTAAAACAGGGAAATAACATTATTCTAACTTGAAATCAGTCAAGAAAGTGAGGAACATGGATATTAAACCACTTGTACAAAATTACACTGAAAACTAGTCAACACAATAGGAAATAAATCTAGATAAATACAAGGAAAAGAAACCACAGAATCATAGAATCACAGAGTAGTAGAATCGCTGAGGTTGGAAAACATCTTTAAGCTCATCAAGTCCAACTGTTAACCTAACCCTGCCAACCCACCACTAAACCATGTCCCTAAGCACCTCATCTGCCCATCTTTTAAATACCTCCAGGGATGGGGACTTGACCACTCCCTTGGGCAGCCCATTCCAATGCTTGACAACCCTTTCAGTGAAGACATTTTTCCTAATGTCTAACCTAAACCTCCCCTGGTGCAACTTGAGGCCATTTCCTCTTGTCCTATTGCCTGTTACCTGGCAGAAGAGACCGGCATCCACCTCACTACAACCTCCTGTCAGGCAGTTGTAGAGGGCAATAAAAGCCTCCTTTTTTCCAGTTCCCTCAACTGCTCCTCATAGGACTTGTGCTCCAGACCCTTCACCAGCTTTGTTGCTCTCCTCTGGACACGCTCCAGCACCTTATTGTCTTTCCTGCAGTGAGGGGCCAAAAACTGAACACAGAATTCGAGGTGCAGCCTCACCAGTGCGGAGCACAGGGGCACGATCACTTCCCTGCTCCTGCTGGCCACACTATTCCTGATACAAGCCAGGATGCCATTGGCCTTCTTGGCCACCTGGGCACACTGCTGGCCCATATTCAGTCGGCTGTCAACCAGCACCCCCAGGTCCTTTTCTGCCAGGCAGCTCTCCAGCCACGCTTCCCCACACCTGTAGCGTTGCATAGGGTAGTTGTGACCCAAATGCAGGACCCAGCATTTGGCCTTGTTGAACCTCATGCAATTGGCCTCCGCTCATAGATCCAGCATGTCCTGCTCTCTCTGTAGAGGCTTTCTACCCTCAAGCATATCAACACTCCTGCCCAATTTGGTGTCATCGCAAACTTACTGAGAACACACTCAATCCCCTCATCCAGATAATTAATAAAGCTATTAACAGAAGTGGCCCCAAAACTGAGCCCTGGGGGACACCACTTGTGACCAGCTGCCAACTGGATTTAACTCCATTCAACACAGCTCTCTGGGCTCGTCCATCCAGCCATTTTTTTACCCAGCGAAGAGTACGCCTGTCTAAGCCATGAGCCACCAGCTTCTCCAGGAGAATGCTGTGGGAGACTGTGTTGAAGGCTTTGCTGAAGTCCAGGTAGATAACATCCACGGCTTTTCCCTCATCCACCAGGCAGGTCGCCTCGTCATAGAAGGAGATCAGGTTGGCCAGGCAGGACCTGCCTTTCATGAACCCATGCTGGCTGGGCCAGATCCCCTGGTTGTTCTGCACATGCCCGGTGAGAGCACTCAGGATGAACCACTCCATAACCTTCCCTGGTACCGAGGTCAGGCTGACAGGACTGTAGTTCCCCGGATCATCCTTCTGGCCCTTCTTGTAGATGGGTGTCACACTGGCAAGCCTCCAGTCATCTGGGACCTCCTCTGTTAACCAGGGAGGTTATAAATGTAAGGATCTCTATACCACAACTGATTGATCAGAATTTCTAGAGTACAATGCTATCTACTCGTTGAACTCCACAAAGTCAGTATGTAAGTACAAACAAATCTGTATGGGGTCCTAATGCATGGCCTTCCCCGTGCAAACCTGGGAAATTGTATGACGTTCTTTTTCTTGGGTGGGTGAGTGCGTAGGTTTTAGGCAAACTGCTCTTGGTGCCTTAATTGAAAGGAAAAATACTCCTTTCCCCCAGTCTCATTTCCTTTAGGCCTCCCACTCCAAATCAATTCTGTCATTCAGAACTGATCTCACAAGTCTTTGCAAAACAGTCTTCTTTTTTCATGTCTTCCTATCACACCAATGAACAGAAAAGTCTAATTTAAACCACCACCACAGCGAACCCACAAATTCAGTTGAGCATCTTTAGAAGATACTGTTTCACTGCAATTACACTTAGCTACCTAAGCAATCCTCAACTGTAGTAAATGAAAACAAACTTTGTAGGACAAAAAGTAACTATGGAAGGAGATTATTACTTTTTCTATTATTTAATATTGGTTAATATTAAAAACATAATGTTTAATGTTATCAATGCAATTAATATTTAATATTAAAGTATTTTGCAAGTACAGGCTTGCTCTGAGTCTGAGCACAGCATTTTCACAAACCTATCTTCCGTTAAGATATCAATAACAAAAGTTATCAGTAATTCAGGAGAAGCTTTTTCACCTTTAAAGCTAAGTACATGCCTCAATGTCCAACTGAGCATGAAAGGACTTCCAAAGAGTCCTTTCTTTGGAAATACATTATGGAAATATCCTCTCTGAAAAACAAATAAAAAATTAATCAGAACATTTTCTCAAAAGAAAAATGTCTTGCAGGCACACTTGGTAAGAAAGGGCTTAGTTTTGAACATTTCACAAAGCTTTCTGTTAAGCATAGTCAGGGATGGTCACTAGCTCCAGAAGCAGTTTCAATTAGTCAACAAAAATGCTGGTCAGCTGGCAACTCAATCAAATAGAGGCTATTGCTGGCACATGTTGTGGTGGAAGCAGGGAAGGCAGAGTGACCCTGTGTACATCTCAGTCTAACGGCAGTACGTCACCAACCTTGGTGCTCTGATCTTGGCCCTGAACTGCTCTAAAGGTATGAGCTTTCTCTTCCTACTCATTAACAAATCTCTATATGGCCGCCAGCAAATCATATCTGCTTTCCTTTTTCCACCATTATATGAAGAATAGAAAATTCAAAGCTATTATGCTGCTGGGAAATGGTCAGAGGTTCTCTTGCATGGTGGGTCAGGCCCATGTGATCTATAAATCTCTTTGTGCTTCACAGACAGGTAAATAAAATTATGCTGCTCTGATTTTTCTTGCTTATTTCCAGCTGCTGCCCTTCACTAAAAACTCTACAAACTAGAGTAAAGACATCCCTCAGGAGTCAGTTGCTCTAATTCTCCTGGAATACATTTGCAAACAAGGGGCAGGTGGCCCACACAGCAGTTCTGGATGGAAATGTGATCAACCGTATAAACATTTGAGAACCTTTGTGCTCACAAAATTGGATGGGAGTTGGCAGGTATGACAGCGAACATTATATATCTTATTCTTATAGATTAGAAGCACATAAAACTGATTAGTTATCCATTGCAAATACATAAAAGGACTTGGCACACATGGACTTTGCCAGAGTAACAATACCCATCGGGAAGGAAACTGGATTTGCTTAGATAGCCTAGTCTGATTCTGCTAAGCCAAGCATATCTTCAAAGAGCTGAGAAATACCGGGTATGAACTGTTTTCTCTTATGCATTATCAGGAAGTAATCCGTACTTCATTTGGGCTGTCAAATGTTTCTAAAGATACTCTACCATGCACACTAGAAGCAAAAAACTGAAGAGGAAGCAGAGCAAGTCCTTCAGCATTGTGTTTACAACATCCTACCAGCAATTAACATGAGCACACACAGCAAGGGCTTCTGCTGCCCTTGAGGTACTGTGCATAAAACAAGGGCAGCAGATTTTCAGAATTAATGGAGTTCCATGAACTTAGAGCTTCTGTCATCAAAATATTTCAGGAAATTTAATTCCTTCCCACAGGAGTGCCAGAAATGTAACTGGCATTATTAAGGAGTGAGCAATTTGCAAGACAGGTAAACAGACCAGAGTTCAGCTTTTTCTCAGCAGTAGTACTAGCAATACTATCATTAACTTATTCAGCACAACCAAACTGAATCTGTCATACATATATATAGTTGTTCATGCAAATGTAAAAAAAATATTGTCTGGAGTTTTGTTTGTTTGTTTTAATTGGACTTACAGTTTAGTACTGTTGTCTGGAAAAAATGCATGTGTTCAAAATTGAGGGTTGAACACCTTCCCAAATTAGTTATCACTAATTAAGGAAAAACAGACTGAAACGCGATCTTTCCCAAATTTTAATTATGCTGTCTGATTCCTGCAGAGATCCTATTCATAGATTGACAGATTGGAACACTGCCTGGTGTGTTTCGACTGACATGATACCCAGCTTTTAGTTATTCAACCAACCACATCAGTGTGTCCTCCACTCTAGCAGGTTTCCATTCTTCCTGTTATTCTGGCTCAAAGGTCCCATTGTTCCTACTGCCATTCTTCTTGGGTTTTATTAAAAATGGACTTGTTCCAAAAACTTTTAAGCTTGTTCTAAGTACCAGTACATTATTTTTCAAACATGAAAAAAAAAAAAAAAATGGCTGTTTTTTCCCCTTTTTTTCTTTTGTGTTTTTCACTTTTTTTTTTTAAGTTTTACCCATGTTGGTATTATGTCCTTTCTAATACAGCATTTATTGATTTATTTTACAGACAATTTCTTGTCAAATAACAGTTGTAGTGACATTTACTTTATCCTAATAAAAAAATCCCTGAATTGTTGTGATACATGAAATCCCAGTATACTTTAAAGAAAAAGGGTTTATTATGGAACAACCTCTACAAGCAATAGGAACAGATAGAATCTTAGAATCATAGAATCATAGAATGTTTTGGGTTGGAAGGGACCCCTAGAAGTCATCTAGTCCAACCCCCCTGCAGGGAGCAGGGACACCGCTAACTAGATCAGGTTGCTCAGAGCCCTGTCCAACCTGGCCTTGAATGTTTCCAGGGATGGGGCCTCCACTACCTCTCTGGGCAACCCGTTCCTGTGTTTCACTACCCTCATTGAAAAGAATTTCTTCCTTATATCCAGTCTAAATCTACCGTCTTTTAGTTTAAAACCATTACCCCTTGTCCTGTCACAGCTGGCCCTACTAAAAAGATTTTCCCCATCTTTCCTATAGGCACCCTTTAAGTAGTGAAAGGCTGCAATCAGGTCTCCCCGCAGCCTTCTCTTCTCCAGGCTGAACAAGCCCCAACTCTCTCAGCCTGTGCTCATAGGAGAGGTGCTCCAGCCCTCAGATCATTTTTGTAGCCCTCCTCTGGAACCGCTCCAACACTTCCATGTCCTTCTTGTGCTGAGGGCTCCAGACCTGGACGCAGTGCTCTAGGTGAGGTCTCACCAGAGCAGAGTAGAGGGGCCAGGATCACCTCCCTCGACCTGCTGGCCACGCTTCCTTTGATGTAGCCCAGGATAGGGTTGGCCTTCTGGGCTGCCAGCGCACATTGCCGGCTCATGTCCAGCTTTTCATCCACCAGCACCCCCAAGTCCCTTTTGGCAGGGCTGCTCTCCATCCTTTCTTCCCCCGGCCTGTATTGATACCAGGGGTTGTCCCAACCAAGGTGCAGGACTTTGCACTTGGCCTTGTTGAACCTCATAGGTTTCTAGCCTATTCAAGTTCTAAGTTTATCTTCAGGTATCAAACCACAATCTGCTCTGTTGGATCAGTTTAGCAGCATACTCACAAGAAAACATATGCAAGAGTATTCACATCACCAAATGTATACTACATGCTTAAGCAAGGTCACTAGATGCTGCAAGCTTCTTTATAAAAGCAACAGAGAGAGACTTTTTCAGAGCTGATTAAGGATGAGTTTAACTTAGGTGCTCTGAACTGTCCTGCTACAGAAGTCTACACTTATTGAATGCCAAGTCTGAGAAGATGGCTTCATCTAGGCATCTAAATACCCCCCAAAGACACAATAAGTAATGTTATAAAAAACACATTACCAAGTTTATACCTTTAATACTATACGCAAAAGTATTTGTGGTAGAAAATAGTACAGTTTCTGAATCAGGAAAAAATTTAGCTAACTGGTAATAAATTATGTTGCTTCTGAAAGAGTAAAGGCCTCTTTCCTGCCTTATCTTAAATTGTGAATTAGATTTCCATGATTCTCCAGTTGTAAAATCCCAAGCACTGTGTTAATGCATACAGTCCAGATGGTGCCTAACATAAAATGCCTACAAATATGTTTTGGTTTTCGTATTTGACTCAGTAACTGCGTATGTTGTGCATGTTTCTTGATAACCCAACCAAAAGGGCATTGATAATATTGCTTCACTTACACCTAGTCTTTGCTACACTGTCTGTAAGCCACCGCCACTAACTCATTTTATGTTAGATTCATCAGGCAGATACTTAGAATACCTGCACATTTTCAAGTTCTTATTACATAGACAAGAGGTACTGACCTCTTACAGAACTTTTATTTGTTTCTGCTTGATTCCATTCTAGAAATAACATCGACGTTCCTAAAATGATGCTCCATTATTTCCAAATATCCTCAGATGACAAAAGGACTCTGCGAAACAGGAAGCCAAAGTCCTCCCTGTTCTGTCTGGGGCAGAACTGCACACTTTCTTAAAAACACCACCATGAGATAAAGTATTCACCACACTCCACTTACAATGAACAGGCAAATTACCTTTTCGTCAATACTGGAAGCAAGTACAGAAGACTTTTGGTAATTAAAGACTGAATGGACTTAGATTGTGCATGCCAACCCCCCCCCCCCAAAAAACAAAAAAACTGAATTTCAAATCCAAGAAAACCTTATATCAAACCACCAAAATATTAAATGGACTCAGTAAAATTGGTAACCCAGTTTTATTCCAGTTCAAGTTACCTGCAAGACACTAGCCCTTATGGAGAAAGACTAGGAAAGATTACTTTTTCATTTAAATGAAAAAAAAAAAAAGAAAAAAAAGTATCTTCGCAGTATACATTTATTTTTCACAACACAAATTAGACTAATGAGTAATGTAACATTTGGCCTACATCACTGACAGTTCAAGCAGTATGGACAATCTCTTGGATTACACGTATTATACGAAGTAAAACCTTGTTTACATGGTTAAACGTGCTTTTTTTTTAATGGACAAGTTGTGTTACTTAGCATTTAAGGTATCTTTTGCACCGGTAAAATCAGAACCAACCTAACACAGTTGAGGTAAGATTTTCTTTTGAAAAAGGGTATGATCAGTAAGAATGTACCTCTTTATTGACCATTTCTTCCTCAGTTTTCTACATCATTATGCTGTCAAAGCATCAAATTTACATTCTTTACTGATTAAATTGTAGCTACAACCACTGAGCAAGATCCTTGCTCTGAACATAATAAAAATGTATCAAAGGAAATCACAGATTGATCGTTATTTGTCAGTCCTACTGAATAATAAATACCAGTTATCATCTTACTCTCAACAAACATGACAAGAAAAATACTACTCCACCAGGATAATTTTAAAATCAGTTTTAAGGCTTTTTAAGATAGTCTGTAAGCCATTTTTTATGTATGATTTGCTTCAAAGTATTTTTTTCTTTCATAAGAAGCTATTTTACTACAAATATGAAGCATACAACAACAGATTGCTGCATAGAGTGGGTGAGTCAGCAAATAATTTCAGAAAGGTTTTCCAATCTGATCAAAACCCCAAATAAACTTTCAGCAGCAGAAACAGAGAATTTTAAAACATTACTAAAGCATAAATAACAGACAATAACTAATAATCATATATCTAAATGAAATCTCATTAAATTCATTCATTATTCAGAGTACTGCCTACAGAAACATGGAGCAAAATGTTTTCTTCAAATGTTCTCACAAAACAGTGTGGGTGAAAGCTTTCACATGTGACTTAAAAATCTTACTTACCTGTTGCATCATTGCACAGGTGACAGTAAATAAAACAAAAAACACATTCACCCTATACTAATAGTATTTTATCATCATTATCTCTGTCCTTTTTGAGAAGATATGAATGTTAGAACTTTCCTACAAGATCTTATTTATGTACCATTGAATCCCACAACATAATCCAGTTATAAACTGAAAACATTGCAAAAATCTCTTTTCATAGCATAAACTCATCAATGGTCTCATGGGTGTTTCATCACCCTTGAATTGCAGTGTGGTTTTCTTTCAAATACATGCTGAATAATGTAAATGCTCCTCTGTAATCTTGTCCTCGATGGATAATTCTCACATTCTGTAAGAGTCAAAACATGCCCCTAAAATTTCTTATACTTTCTGCATTACAATATGGCCCTAACATTTTTTGGTAGTTAGATATGCTAGATTCCTTAAATACGCAGGAAACATTAGGTTTTGTTTCACCTCTATTTTGCAACACACATTTCAAATAATATTATGCTCCTTTGAAGTATAATGCACTTTCAGAACAGCTGTGTGCCAAACCAATAAAGCTAAGCTTGAAAGTAATGCTCATCTTATCTTTAAGTAATTCTGCTGTTGTGGAGGGTAGAATGGGATAGAAAGCAGTTACTATATACAAGCTGAACCAGTTTCTATAGGTCTAGAAGCTTATTTGCAAAGCCAAAAAAAAAAAAAAGAAACAGTCTGATGGATGGCTATAAACTCTTCAGAAGGGATAGGCAAGGAAGTAGAGGCAGTGGGGTAGCCTTGTATGTTAGGGACTGTTTTGATTGTCTAGAGCTTAATGATGGTGATGATAGGGTTGAGTGTTTATGGGTAAGAATCAGGGGGAAGGCCAACAACAAAGATATCATGATGGGAGTCTGTTATAGACAATCCCACCAGGATGAAGAGGCAGATGAAACCTTCTATAAGCAGCTGGGAGAAGTCTCACAATCGCTAGCCCTTGTTCTCATACGGGACTTCAACTTACCAGATGTCTGCTGGAAATACAATACAGTGGCATCAGTCTAGGAGGTTCCCGGAGCGCGTGGAAGGTAACTGCCTGGCACAGCTGGTGAGTGAGCCAACTAGGGAAGGCACCCCGCAGGACCCATTGTTTGCAAACAGAGAGGGACTTGTGGGTGATGTGATGGTTGGAGGCTGTCTTGGGCATAGCGATCACAAAATGATAGAGTTTTCGATTCCTGGAGAGAAGAAGCAGGGAGGTCAGCCTCCACCTCGCCCCTTTCAAGCTTTCTGACAAAATAAAAAAAAAATGTGCAAGTGAAATCTCATTCAGTGGTAAAGCAACAAGAGCACTTTCTCATAACAGGAAAGACAACCCCCTCCACCACCTGGCTGTGCCAGAGCAGAACAACTGAGATTTGGAAGGAGAGGCGGCAACAGCATTTTGTATTACAGGGATGCTCAAAGCACTCCAGTGATGAGTAAGAGCCTTCAGTCTGAAAGAAATTGCCCTTCCCCTGCTAATTCCCACAAAGAAACCTTAGATATTCAATTTATTCCATTAATTCATGGGCATGAGGATGTTTATGCAGTCACACAATGCTGAAATCAAATGTTTGCTACTTCACTGGAAATGTATTCAGGATTAGCTAAACATGGGCAGCAGGCAACACAAAGTCATTTAGATGGGAACTGAGCCTGTTCTTTCTTCCTTCCTTCCTGAAATAAAGATTAAGTTTCCATTACCTCTCATTGAAGCAGGAGAAGGCTAGTTTATTGTATTGCCATTCTGTGGGATATCATTGCAATAAAGAAATTAATGTCTTTATGAAAAGTGGTGCCTTTGATAACCATGGTTGACCAACAGAGCCTTAATGACAACATATGCCATCACAAATAAGCTGTTTTAGCAGCAAATCAGAGTCATCCTTGACTGGGTTGGATTGATCAAATTAATGATCAAATTATCCAATATAATAAGTTAGTTTGATTGCCTGAGATACAGTCATTGAATTGGTGTCAGGCTCATGGTAAAATATTTCAGACATCCTTTCTAAGGGTGTTTACTTGGTCAGTTTCTGTGGTTCACTATTTAATTATGAGAAAACAATGACTTAATTGAATCTCTATAAACTGAGGGTTCCAAACAATTAATGAAGGGGATGGGAGAAAATAATTCTCTGATGCAAAAGCTAAGGGCTACATACTAAATTGCAAAAGAAAAGAGATACATATTCAATTTTAAACAGGGAAGATGAAGTTATACTTAAGAAATAATCTATTAAAATAAATAATCTAGCAAGACAAAGAAATGTAAGTATTTATTATAGTTTCTGAACACTTAATTAATCAAATATTACAAATACATCACAAAGTATACTTATTTCTGTGTGGGTTGTTTACTGGAAGCGAAAAGAACAAGCGTGACTCTAGAAAGAAACTTGGGCAGACAAAATAGGAAAATCAACTATAAAACCTACAAGTACAAATATTTCCAGAGAAGCTTCCTCTGGCCGGAGATGCCCCTGTGCAGACCTCTGTTGAACAGGTTTGCAAGACTTCAGGAAGGCTATCCTATGCTCCTCTCCTCATTTTTCCCAGAGAAAATCACCCCTCAACTGAGCAACATTTCAAGCCAAAGAAAAAGACGAGACTTGCTTCAAAACAGTAGGAAACAAATCTCAAGAGCAGTGAATAAATGTTACCCAGGAAAAACTGAGCACTTCAGTTCACAACAAAAAATAAATCACTGTAGCCTTGTCTCTTGGGAAATGCCTCAAAAATCTAACAACAAATTGGAGCTGACATTAAAATCAATTAATGACTATGAAGAACTCCATTGGTGGATAGATATATTTGATTTCTATTTCCTGAATTGGCACATTACTTTCCACGGTATCTCTGAACGAGCTTGCTAGTCTCCATGTACTCACCTGAAATGAGTTAAGTTCCAGCTTCAGTCATTTACTGTACCTCACAGCTCTTCTAATTGGATATTAAACTGTTGTTCCCTATAAAGCTCAATTCTGGAATAATTTTAGTTATCGCAATGTTTCATTTCAGAATGACACAGGGAAAAGCTACTATAACTGTGCAGGCCCATTAAGTTTTTTTAAAAAAAAATCTGTTTTTCAGCTTTTATCATCAGAATTTAAGTACAGAAATATATTTAAAATAGAAAGCATATACTGAACTAAATACAGACACAAAACCATCTATAGCACAGCAAAATGAAGCACCCATATTTTTAATTCACCTTATTTTACAGTATAGCCACGTGCAGTAAATACCTCAGGAACCGTCACTGAAACAAATGGAGGCTAATTACTACTTGTGCGAGGTAATTAAAGGTATCTGTCAATATTTTAGAGTGGAGGGAGCGGAGACAGATTAACTACTAAATCGATCACATAATCACAAAAGCCCAGTTCTCCTCCCTCACTACTGTGGACCTACACTTGGACGCCAGCTCCCGGCTCAGGCCTCCTGCGTGCTGAACCCTGCCAGACCTGTCCCGGCTCTCCCCATCTCCCCCAGCCCAGCTCAGCCCTCTACAGGACCCTTCCTCGCTGTGTGCATCTCCTTGCTGTTTCATTCTCCAGATTCTGACCCATCCTTCCCAGATTTTTCACTTTTTTTTCTTGCTGCAGCCTGCTTTAATATCTGTGCTCAGCTCCAGCAACTAAACCTGAGTGTTTCTCTCACTTCCAAGTTTTTTTCTGCATA
Source organism: Egretta garzetta (assembly GCF_000687185.1). NCBI lineage: Eukaryota > Metazoa > Chordata > Aves > Pelecaniformes > Ardeidae > Egretta > Egretta garzetta. Next base: position 2,559,979 of record NW_009259975.1, read on the forward strand.
AATGGGAGACAGGGAAGCTGAGGGAGGGCGAGAATATCTGAAATTAATCTAGCATGACAAATAGAACTGTTTAGCTCTGATATTCGGAAGAAAATAGTGAAGCAACTTCTGAATGCTGGAAAAGGCCTTCTGAACCAAGTTCATCCATCCACAAAAAATAGTAATTAAAAAATAATAATAAAAAAACCTGTTCATGTAGTAATAAATGATTACTCAGAGCAGTTTCAGTGTTCCTGTTTGTCTTGGTCAGACAATCTGACATAGACTTAGCTCATCCTGTTCAGACCACGAAAGATCCCAGTGTACTCTTGAGTTACTCTTCAGATTTGCAGTCCCTTAAACCATGCTTCAATTCCCATGTTTGTTTCTTTCCAGGTAGATATTTATTGCCTTAGATTGCATTACATGTTCTGATTTCTTTTTTTTTTTTTTTTTTTTGGGGGGGGCGGCGGTGTATTTTCAGCTTGCTCCAATACTTTAGAGAGGACAGTGTATACTACAATAGGCATCTTTACATACCAGAAATCCTACAGCATATTTTATTATTATTTGCTTGTAAGGCAATAGTTCATGACTAATTTTCAGTTCTTTAATCCTAAATTGTCTGCTTTCTAGTACCAGATACTATCGGGTATTTTCTAAAAATACCTGAAAAAGCAAAAAAAAGGCATTTTGCACTCACACTGAAAACTCATCCATAACATACTAAAAATGAGGACATATCAGCAAAACTGTCCCTCTGTTCAATACAGGATTAAAACAGCAGCCCAGATTGTTTAGCTCACTTCAGAGATCCTATGTCATATCTTCAGTTCCTAGATAGTAAAACTATCAAAATAAGGCAACGGTTGGCATGTATCAGGTCAAACTAATTTTCTTTAATACAAAAGTATTTATCTGAATTGCTCCTTTCCCTATAAAAAAGTGTGCAAAAAGCATACAAATGTCAGCCAGTCCTAAAGAAGCCAATTCTATGTCCCATATCAAACCAAATGAAATGGATGTACATAAAACAGGTCCACAGGATACCCCCACATTTTGTATGCAAATATCACACAAGAAAAGCTAGCTCAAATCTACTTCAGAATCAAAAAGTCAAATGTTACTTTTCCACCAAGGGACATTCCGATCCGTATTTGTGCAGGGTATGCAACTGATGCTTACTATTTCATTTCACTTTTGCCATTCACTATGTGGCCCCATGCCTTATTTTACCAGCCACAAGTGATGCTGCAACTCATTATGTTGCAAATATATGAGAATCCCAATTAATTTATTAGTACCCTTTACCCTATTCATTGAATGCAGCAATAACTGGTGGAATACAGGTATGTTGCCATGTTATTGGACTGTCTCATGGCATATAAGGCCAAAGTGGAAGAACAGATACACTTACTGGTTTTAACATTTGAAGTTTCAATCTTTTCATTTAAAAGAAACAAAAGGGAGAAATTAAAAAAAAAAAAAACAAAACAAAAAAAACCCCACAACCTAAAGCTGATAAACCACTTCTTGCCCTACCCAAATCCTTCAACAACCGAAGTACAGCATGCACAAACACAAGTGTACTGTAAAAGTCCATCTACAAAGGAAAAAAAAAATCACACATCTCCTTATTTCTGGCAAGTGGTAATACAAGGAAGGTAGCCAAAACTTTTTCTTCATCACACTTCTTTCCCGCTACACAGACAAAAGATATTGGAAGGGGCACTGCACTTTCTGGGAGAGGCTTGTGAACAGGAGTCATCATTTTTATCTGCTTTTCCTACCAGCCAAAAACCATAATCTGACTTCCCAGGTGTCAGAAGCAGTGCTAATATACATTTCATGGTTGGAGAAACATTAAAATGCCTACCATCAACAGGAAAAATGTGAAGTGAAAAATGTTGTTGGCATCAATAGAGCTAAGTTTCACCCAAAAGACAGAGACCAGGTTTTTAAAACTTGTAATCTTTCAAAAACTAAAATAAATTCATAAGTAAGTTTTGATTATGCAATATATTTGAAGAAATTGTCAACAAATACAAAAAATAACTTGAGGTTTTGAAATTAGTGTGAAGATTTATTTTTATTCCTTTTCAAAGTATTATCGTGAAACAAAAAGTAAAGATTTTTTTTTTTAATATTTGTCTCCCTTCCTGGTGTTGTATTCAGATGAATACTGATTATTTACAAGCAGAAGAACAAAAATCAAAGCACTGAATGTTTAAATAGAGCACGCTCTACCCTGTTCCCATGGAAACATTATTGGAAACAAGGAGGATGGTATATAATTTCAAGGTTTATTCTTAATGCATAGCTTCAAAGCTTAAAAAAAACCAAACAATCAACCCCACAACACTGTGGGAACTACAGGTATGCTATAAAATTATTAGGAGAGACTTATTTGGAAATGGAAATGTAATAGTCATTTACTTGTTGGACACACGTGATTTATGTGCACAGAGAATCTGTCTCTCGTGATTACTGAAGTGTGGTCTTGCAAGTCCCCCGTATGCCAGAAACACTCAGCTTTGCTCCATGGGGTCCCTACCTGGAGACAATCTGAGGTTCGATCCACACCACAAACCGTGCTGATCTGTGCTGTGCAAAGCTGGATATCTGAACAAAAAGCCTGGGAACCTATTCTTGGCGATGGACTGGACTAATAAACTAATTCTCCCAGAAGGCAAATCCTGGGATCTGGAGATAGTCAAGCCGGCTGAAACAGAAACAGAGGAAGATTATGGACTTATAAAGGGTTTGGTGGGGTTTGTACTTTTTTTTTCTTTTCTTTTTTTTTTTTTTTCCCCTTTAGGATACATCTTCTGCTGGCATTAATTGCTCAGAGAGTAGAGATTTACAAAGAGCTTGGTTTATTAACACTGGAAGGATTTCTTGAAGGCCACTTCATTGACAGCTGTTGTGCCTCCTTCAGTGTTACTCTCAGCATTTCATTCTTTGCAACATTACCATGGAATGCTTGAGGAAAAGTCTTGTAAGCGGACAGGAGTGGGGATCAACTTCAGTGAGCAACCAGGGAGAGATCATGGAAGAATGATGTTTACCTGAAATACAAAACTCAGAAGGTGGTTTCCCTGTAGGGAGAGGGAGGGCAGCCCGTGACAAGGCACTCACAGTAGAACTGATGGGTGGCTATAGCTGGGTAAAACTTTTTGGAGAATGACAATAAAATAGATTTTGTTTAAAAATGGGTTTTGGTTGTCAAGATATAGGTGTACATTTAAAAGGAGGAAAAATAGAAATACTAAAGGTGTAAGAGTGTGTCAAAGTACAGGTTTTTTGTTGAGAAACAAATCTCTTGATATGCCAAAACATTTGTGGAAGAAAAATAACTTCAACTTTTCATTTCATTCCTGAAGTCATCCGAGGTTCCAGAAGCTGCAAACATTTCCTTATGTTCTGCTCAGTTGTTGTTAAAGCTGACGTAGTTTTCATTTTTTAAAAAGCTCCATTTTTTAAGGGTGCTTTACCTTATCTTCTACACCTGACGAACTGACGCATCACAAAACCCTCTGGCATAAAGGACAAGCAGCAATGCTCCCTGAACAGACCTTGGGCACATTTTCTCTGGCTGAGCAGTGCATTCAAAAATCCAACCTGTTCCTGCACCGTGTGAGCAGAGCAAGAGCTCAGGGGTGGGAGAAAAGGAGAAGGAGAAAGGAAAGAAAGCCTAGAGACAGCACGTTAAGGAGATCTGGAAAGGTACAGCAGTGAAAACTGTCTGGGTCAAAGTCCCAGTCTGCATTTGCTCAGTAGCTGCGAGTAAAACAGTGCTGGTATTACTAAGGCAGCCCTCCTAACTAACACAGCTTGGTGTCCTGATTCAACAGCTCTCTGTTGAGCTTAGCAGTGACAATCATATGATCCATGGTCTTACGCTACATCCAGGCAAGGTTATAATTCCATATAATGTTGGAATTTCAGAGGATTGCCCAAGATAAAGCTATGAGGTGTTATCTTATGCATTCACTCACTAGCTAATATGGGCAAGAGAATCTATTTTAACATATGTTGACCAGCTGAAGTGAACTGTCACTGTACAGCGTGATGGCACTCTGAAAGGCAGAAAATTATGCTCTTTTTAGCAAAGGCATAAACTAGTACCCCAAAAGCAAAGCAGCTGAGAATCGTGACCAACCTGACACCAGGGTTGCACTAGTTTAAAACCTGTCTTAAGATTAATGTTAAATCCTGCACAGTCAGTCTTATGTAGACACAAAGCAGCTTAAGAGTCATTCAGTGTACGCCTCAAGAGTTACTTCTAACACAACAGAGAACTTTGCATCAGCTTAATGAATGCAATGTTACAGCATATATTTCAGTAGGTGCGAATTACATGCAGAATCGGTTTCCATTTTTTACCTTGAACTCTAAAACCAGGGAATGCAGTGATTCCAGAAGCAAGCTCCTGATTTTGATGAAGCCAAATTATAGACCAAAAATTTAGTTTAAGAGTTTAGTTTAAAAAAAAAAAAAAGAAAAGACAACAACTGTAATTGATGCATTATATATAATGAGAGAGTAATGTAAAGGTGGCTAGCAGGATAACTTGCCCCTTGTCAACCAGCAGAATGTGCATATCTATGTGTAACATGGAAATAAATTTATTATCCAAAACTATCTTTCAAATAAATCACAACTTACTCTTTTTACATTGCTTTGTAGAAACCAAAATGACTGTGAAAATGTTCAAAGCAACTGGTAAAGATTCATAAGACATTTCAAAAGGGCTCTACAGAGTTCTGATCAAGACATTGAAGTATCAGGGACAAACATGAAACAGGTTCCACTGCATTGTCTTTGTAACACACCGAGTTTCCAGACAGCTTCAGTGGTAAACTCCTTCACCGACTCTGCACTCCAACTCTTTTATGCTATCTTCAGAACTGAAAGCATCCTAACATTTGATCCAAGCTGATTCAACTTTGATTAGCTGGGATTCAAATCTCTTTTTTGTTGAGAAACATGTAAAAGTGGCATGAACTCACTGACACCATATCAAAATCTGTCTCTTGGATCATTTTTGTTCTTGGACACAAGATAAATATTTTGTGAAAGATCATAAATTGTCAAGATGAATGTTTCAAAGAACCTGGAGTCACGCTTTCGTTGAAATTTCTCTGCTAATAAATTATTTAGAAGAACAGAATGTCATACAGTACACAAAAAGACATTAAACGATTTATCATCTTTGTTTTAGTACGGTTGGCAAGAGGTTTGGGAAGGACCACTTACAGTATAGCCAAGAAATCCAGAGAAGAAGGTAAGAGCACAAGAAAGGAACTGTTAGCTGTGAGTTATGGATAACAGTAGCTTACTGTAGAAAGAGGCCACACGACCGCCACTGATTTACACTCCAGCGCAATCACGTAAGTCACGGCGCGTGTGAATGTGTGCGGGAGTCAGTCCTTATGTAGAGCCACCTCGGTAAGGGGGGAAGCCAGGCAGACAGCAGCAAAGCCAGGAGCAGGTACGTGCGCCGATGCCTCCCATGCCGGATGCGGAGGGCGGCACAGCCGGCAGTCACCGCAGGCACAAACAGCCCTGGCGCCCGCCGTGTCCCAGGCACAGCCCCCACCAAACGGTTTCCCTCCCATTCACACGGTGTGGCCAGGAGGGAAGGGGGACAGTGGCAGCACACGCTGCTCTCCTGGTATCACTGCTCCTGGTTGGTGCCTGCAAACTCAGAGCAACACAGCCACAGCCACCTCCTCCGCGCACCAGCTCCTACCTAAAATAGTGCCTTTCTGGCGTCAGCTTTATGTCCCACTTCCCTTACGATGGTTAATACTTGCTCTGACCCTTTGTGACCATGCGTGTCATTAATGCTGAATCAGTAAAATAATATTATTGTAATTAAGGGAACTGAATAAATAGGGCTGAAGCCCTTCTTGGGCAAATATTGCAAAATAATATAAAATAAAATCAAAAAATCAGGTTTCTTTAAAGCTTACAAGCACCTTATAAGCAGAGATTTAACGTCTATCAGAGGAGAATACTGTGGGAGAAAACCGCCTGACCCAGCTGTGGCATTCCACAAGGTGGTCCAAGCTGTATTAGCGCCCACCCCTTCCAGTCTCATTGCTCATTAAGCAAAATCAAGTCCATCTCTGTGATAACAAATGCGGCACAGAGCTTACCAAGGCTGAAGACAATAAAAGAAATATTTCCTGGATAGCGGTATTTTCTCAGCATGCCAGAAGCACCCCAGTCAGCTTCCGAAAGATCACGAGAGGTTCACTACACAGGAGCAGAAACGGGAACTATGATAAAGGGGCTCTGTCAAGGGTGGAAGCCCATCACGCATGAGCTCGTACTGCTCACTGTCTCATTTTTTCCTTCACCCATATTCATAGTCTCTATTAAACATAAATTTTTACTGGCGGACTGGTTCTATTTTCCACTGTGGTCAAGCTGAAAACAGCTGTTCAACATTCTTTGATGAAATGAAGCTCTTTTATGAGGTTGCTTGCTCACTATTTCACAATTACATCTGCGAAAATGCTGTCTGAAATACTGCTAGTCCATGATGTACAAAAGAATCTTTTTTCAGCCATGATCATTTCCATGACTGCCAACATCCATAAAGAAAAAAAAAAAAAAAAAAAAGGGATGGAGACAAAGTTAAGTTGCAAGAAATGGGTAAAGGAAGTAAAAGAGGTAAGTAAAACAAGTTACACCAGTAACACTGAAGAAAATCTAGAATAAAAAGTAATAACTATGGGAAGATGGGAGGAGGTGAGAAAAGCATAAATGCTTGACAACATGCAAAATAAAGAGAAGTATGGAGGTAAAGAAAGTCTTTAAATTGTATATAAACAATGTGTACATAAAGACAGATAAGTATAGAAAAAATAGGCATTGTTGATAAAATCACCACCACGAGGAAAACTGCGAGACTCAGAAAATTATGACATTTTAAGCATTACTAGAAGTAAAAAGTAGACTTTTATTTTCATTGACAAATATGGTCAACTATAATGTAAATACTCCAGGACATATAAAACCATGCAGGAATAATTGCACGTGCTTGTAAGATTCCAGTTCAGAAAGAAATGGTCAGGTGCCAGAACCCTTTTACAGTTTAGCACTCATAGTGTGAGTGACTGCTTCACTGCAAGAAGCAAATTCAGTTCATCCATACTTCTTGTTCCAGTGCTTGAGGTGACATTTTCATAGTTTAGGCTTCATTCCTCAATTATGGAAGCTTAATCAACCTGTGGTGGGTTGACCCTGGCTGAGCACCAGGTGCCCACCAAAGCCGCTCTATCACTCCCCTCCTCAGCTGGACAGGGGAGAGGAAAGATAACAAAAGGCCCATGAGTTGAGATAAGGACAGGGAGACATCATTCACCAATTACTGTCATGAGCAGAACAGACTCAACTTGGGGAAATTAGTTTAATTTTTTACCAATCAAATCAGAGTAGGGTAATTAGAAATAAAACCTAAATCTTTAAACACCTTACCCCCACCTTCCCTTCTTTCCAGGCTCAACTTCACTCCCAATTTTCTCTCCCCCCAAGCAATGCAATGGGGGTTGGGGTCAGTCCATCACACATTGTCTCTGCCGCTCCTTCCTCCTCAGGGGGAGGACTCCTCACACTCTGCCCCTGCTCCAGCGCAGAGACAGCCCTCCACAAACGTCTCCAACAGGAGTCCTCCACACGGGCTACAGTTCTTCATTAACTGCTCCAGCGTGTAGAAATAAAACCTAAATCTTTAAACACCTTACCCCCACCTTCCCTTCTTTCCAGGCTCAACTTCACTCCCAATTTTCTCTCCCCCCAAGCAATGCAATGGGGGTTGGGGTCAGTCCATCACACATTGTCTCTGCCGCTCCTTCCTCCTCAGGGGGAGGACTCCTCACACTCTGCCCCTGCTCCAGCGCAGAGACAGCCCTCCACAAACGTCTCCAACAGGAGTCCTCCACACGGGCTAACGTTCTGTTCTTCATTACTGCTCCAGCGTGGGACCCCCGCAGGGTCACAAGTCCTGCCAGCAAAGCTGCTCCAGCATGGGCTTCTCTCTCCATGAGTCCAATAGTCCTGCCAGGAGCCTGATACAGCATGGGCTTCCCACAGGAACACAGCTTCCTTCAGGCACCACCCTGCTCCGGTGTGGGGTCCTCCCTGGGCTGCAGGTGGAGATCTGCTCCGCCCTGGCCCTCCATGGGCTGCCCGGGGACAGCCTGCCCCACCATGGGCTGCA
>NW_009259975.1:2568228-2579667 GCF_000687185.1 Egretta garzetta
GCCCCTAGACCTCCTCCTGCCCCACTTCTGCATTGGCCTGGGGGGCTGCAGGGCTGCTCCTCTCACATGTTCTCACTCCTCTCTGCACCTGCAGTTGCACAGTTTCTTTTTTCCCATTCTTAAATATGTTATCCCAGAGGCGCCACCACCATCACTGATGGGCTCAGCCTTGGCCATCTTGGATCCAGCTGGCATTGGCTCTATTGGTCATAGGGGAAGCTTCTAGCAGCTTCTCACAGAAGCCACCCCTGTAGCCTCCCCCCACTACCAAAACCTTGCAGCGCAATCCCAATCACAACCTCATTAGTCATGAGATCTATCTCTACATGGAAATTGACAGCAGGGATAAAGCAGATTATGACTTCTTCCAAGGTTGGACCAGATGATCTTTCAAGGGCCCTCCCAGCCTGTGCTGTTCCATGATTCTATGATAACTTTGGTCTTGGATGTAAATCAGATTATTCTCAAGTGTAGTTCGCAATGGTCCATAGTGCAGAGCAGCGCATCTGGCATCAGAGGCAAAAAACAGTGTGCACAGGTGAGTGCTAAGTGCTAGTACTTAATAAAGGCGTCATTTTCTGTATTAATTAATGCTCGGGAACTTGTAAGACGAATCCTAGTAAATGCCTTCAGTGGAGGACAAAAAACAACCAGAAGGGTTTTGATCAACCTTAACCTCTTTTAGCATGGATTTTCAAAATGACCAAGGACATCATAGCTCAGCTTCATATTTGCATTTCAGCTGTTCTACACCCTAGGCTAGATCTCACTCAATAAATCTGTATTTTCCAAAAAGACAGTTATCCACATCAACCAATGAATGTTCGTTATGGTCAAAGATGGAGCAATATACATGCTTCGTAATATTCTGCTTTGTTTCCTTTTCAAAGAAAATATTTTCCTAATAATTGCAAGGAAAAGGGTAAAACTGTTACTACAGTTAACGCAGTTATAATTCAATTTAGTCCTAGCCATCAGCATAATTGGTAATATGTTCTATCCTCTTATTCACAAAGCTACCACTGGAAATGGTATCACAGAGCATTATACATTCCCTGTAGCAATGCTCTTGGCTTCAGACCCAATGAACTTAGTTTATCTTTTTTTCATTGAGCTACCAATTTATTAGACACAGCTCACTATTTTCATTTGTGATATAACCTTGTCTGACTTGTTTCCTAACTCTAAAGTAGTGATTTGTCAGTCTTTGGTAAATGAGTGTTACTTTAGCATAGAATAACAGTTCCCACTCGCTTGGTTGATGCCACCAGATAAAGTTTTGGGGTTTTTTTCCTAGTTGAGTATAAAGCTTACTGAGTGGCTAGAAGAGGATGGAAAATGTAAGAAAGAGAAATCATATATTCAGCAAAACAGGTGACTCATATGTGATGACACAAAAGGAATATAAATCCACCAGTATGTTTCAGTACTGCACATTAAAAAAAAAAAAAAAAAAGTTTCCCTGTTAAAACAAAATAAATTCTTTTTTAAATTACATGGATGTGCTTACAAGATTTTCTGAGTACTGACCCTGTCATTTGTTTAGAATTAGCATTTAAGATTAGCAGTCTCGGAATGTATGAAAAAATTGCATGTGACCACATTCCTCACCTTTCACATTTTCTGCTACACATCTGAGTTCAGTTCTTACACAGCACTCAAACAGCCAAGGTAAATTGCATATCTTTCATATTTCTTTTTGCTTTTTACCAAGACCTGTAAGATACATTTCGGTATTTCCCTTCTTTGCGGAGTTTATGAAAAGCCTCGGAAGCACATACCACACTGACTCACTTGGTTTTGCACTTCCAAAAATTCCTGAGAACAACTGTTTTTCAGTATTCCCAAGTCCAATTCAGCATAAGGCTTTCAGTTTCCCAGGGATCCATAGCATGCATGCACTAATATTTTGCCAGCAGCACCATTTTACTAGAATTCACGATGGCGAACTTTTAGTCTTTTTACAGAAAATACACTCAGCTAAACAAGGGCATTTTACACCTTTCATCTGAACAGAAACCAACAGAAAGGACAAAACCAATTTACAAATTGTGCCAATTTTGCTAGCAGTGAGATGCTTTTCTCTCAGTTCTAGAGGTAATTTGTTTAACACGGTTTAAAAATGCAACTTTGAATGCTACATTTCATTTTCAAGAGCGCTGCATGAATATTGGAGGATCTGAGTAAGTTTAGGAACAGCCTCTCCCCCAAAACGCAGGAGCAATAAATGAACTTGATAATTTATCCTAAGTTCCTTGTAGTGTGTTAGATATCACCAAAAAATAGTAAAGCTCAGAAGTGGAAATATTTGTATTTCCAATCAGTAAGCAAGAAATTTCAGTGCGTAATCCTCTGCATAACTGCCACAGGAATGGAAGAGTACAAAGTGACTCTTCCTCTTTCTGTGAGAGTGAGAGATGGTTATTCTTCCACAGACTGGAAATCTGGCATGGGAGAGAGACATATGTCAGTCAGAGGAAAGTAACAAGTTAAAATAGTAATAAATGTTTAAATGCAAATCAGGGTTCTGGAAGTTTATCACTGTGCATTTGAATCAGGTTTTAGGGCTCCCCTATGCCTTTGGACACTTTGTTGGGCAGCTCTTGGTTTAGAGCCTCTAAGCTCTAAATTGCTGTAATCTTTGTGATTGGATAATGATGAACTGCGGGGCCCAGAATTACACGGCAGAAGCTTTTTAGCCTTTCATCCATCCAATTTCTTTGCAAAATGACTGCTGCCACTGATCATGGCTTCTCTTAGCCCATTTGTTCAACACTAAAGTAAATTTCACAGTCCTCCAGCCATGATTTAAAAAGTACTCAGACAAATTAATGTAAGCTTATGTCTATGTTAATAAACTGCATTCCCCAGTTGTATCATAATTACCAATTTGGCCACAATGAGCTTTAACTAGGACTCACAATACATTTTCTATAAATACACAATTGTCCTATGCTGTGAAATAGAAGATAGTATGCAAAACATCCAGAGAGTAACAGAAAAACAGAGGGCATATTGGCATGGTTGTCATTACATTTTAATTTGATTGCTTAAGAAAACGAAGTTTGTGTTATCATGCTGCATGTATACGACCACACAAGAGTGAAGTGTGAGAAATACCTGCATGTATGAACATCTCCAAAAGCATTTATGAGTTTTCAGTCTTTTCCCCATACTCAGTTTCAGCAAAATGGGTCACAGAGGGAGCAGTACTGACAATAAAATTTCCTGAATGTTTTGTGCAGACTCATAGCTGGATAAAACAGAGTCTCCATTATTAATCCTACTGGCAATTAATACAACCACCAGGGAGGTGAGCTTTTATTCTTGATAGATAACCTACCACCATAAAGTAAAGCGAAGACAAATGAAAGCACTGCTTGCAGAATTACTAACTGCTGTGGAGGTATCGAGGTCCTACAGCAGTGGGACCACAGAGCTATTTACGTAAATGTAATAGATGCAAGACCACAGTGGATTATCCCATTTAAAGAGAAAACATTATGCAATCCCCAATGCTATGACAAAATACAGTATTGAAACAATAACTTCTTATTAAGCAAAGCAGGGCCCTAACAGTGAGGCAGTCCGAGTATCAGCTACAGCTCTTGCCTTATGAAAACAAGACAGCTGTGGAAGAGACAGGCAATGGCACTAGAAATCTTTGCTAATGAGCATATACTGTGTGTAAGGACAGCAAAACATAAGTTGTAAGTGGTTTAATATCTCACATCAGCAGCTAATACACCTGCTCATTGATTCGCCCTACCGAACAAGTCACTTGACAAGGTGCTGTGGCACAGATGGGCTCATGAGGGACAGTGCTTCTCTCTCCTTTTTAAGGGGATGCCTGTCTTACACTATTGCTACTATACTATTTACACAGTAATTGCCATGAATTGTACATGCACATGCCTAATACATTAGAGGCCTTGCCAGAACATGAATATTTGGTAAGATAGCGAAGTCATCCTAGCCCCCTTACAGTTTCTTAGCAAAGCATCTGATTCTTATTAACGACCATTTAACTTCTGTAAACTATTATAATTCCCTCAAAATCTTACATCTTGGCATAAAAACCACCTACAGCTGTAAATAATAGCAAAGCAGGAATTCAAGAGCTTATGTCGCACAAGGGTGCGTGATCTGGAAGTCTACATAGGGCCAATGCTAAAGCCAGAGACCTGTGCTAGCATTAAGTCTGCCTACAGCAAGGCTGAAGCAAGTGTTAATAGTTGGTTTGACAGTATTTTCCAGCTGGCTTCACACTACGCTACCTTTCCACTTTCATTCGAACAACTCTTATATTTCAGTTTTATTTTAATTCTTTCCCATAACAGGAAAAATGTAACAACATATGAGATCCATATCCAGATTTGCACATGGAATTATAGCAGTTTTGAAACTAAATACTAATGTAGGAAAATGAAATTCTTTTAAGTCAGAACTTAAGAAGCAGAACAGGGTACTATCCCATATGTTCAGCTGTTTGTTTAAATAAAACCAAAATGCAATGTATTTAGAGAATTTATAGTTCTCTAAATAACAGTCCACTTTTTCCTTTTACAGTGCTGTAGTAGAAAAAGAATAAATTCATTTAGCAGTTGTGGTTCTATTCACAGACAAAATGCTCACAGAGATTCCTTCAAGTGCTCATTATCGTATGTGAATCCTAAGACCTCCAAATGTTCCTCCTTCCAAGGTATCAATTAAGACAGGGACTGGAAAATGAGCAAATATGACTTCATATCAAATTTAATTTATGTCAAGAATAGATTGTGACAAAACTATTTTAAATGCTCCTAAAACAAATCAAATTATTTTCCAGGTTTGTGTAATGCTTTTCCAAAAGGTATTAATATATCAGGGAAAGCAATGACTTCAAGTATACAGAAATTTGCTACTAGATCATGCAAAATACTCTGAGAAACCAAAAACGCGTGTAAATCAATATCTAACACACTATGTGCCTCCACCGTCTCTAACTACTGGGAATAAACCTTTATGTAACCGTTCATTAATGAAGTCTGAAAGCACTAACCCATGAAGTCTCAAAGTCCATGAAGTATGAATTTAAGCTAAATGGGATAAACGAGCCAAAAGAAATTTATGCGATTTGCTCAAGCCTATTGGGTCATCACAGAGTAAATCTAATTCGGAAGTTCCACTTCCCCATTGAGATCTTGCTCTATTCATTAGACTTGACATTGCCAAACTGAAATAACTGAGTTTAAATTAAAACAACTTACAGTTTTGAAATTTACTTAAACTTCAGTAAAAATATTACACATAGAAAAGTTTGGGGTAAAATTCCTCTAAATTGTAGGTAAAATAATCTGGAAAAAAATTGTAGCAGGCCAGTTTAACTATCAGTTGTTCACACAGCTTCTGATCAGCCCACAAAACCCACACATTAACCCACCTCCCAGCCCAGGTTCTTTTTAGTTAAGAAGGGTTCACCACTCCTTTCTTCCAGCAGTATGCTCACTTGCTATGTTATTTTTGGACTACAAACACTGAGGAAGAGAGTACACAGTATAAAAAAATAAAAGACCACGAATTGTTTTCAATGGGAGGAGGAAAGTCAGCTTTGCAGCTGCCCAGTATTGCCTAGTTGAGGGCTCATTGCCCACACCAACATTTTGTGAGCGTGATGGGGACTCGGGCACACACCAGGATCCATGTCTTCTTTTTTGGTCTCCTCACACTTCACATCTTCACAGACTGGATTCAAGAGTAAAATTTCGCTTCACTAATTACTATACATTCAAACTCCCAGGTTTAAGTCCAAGGAATCGAATACCAACCACTGCCACGATTGCCATCCAATGCTGAAGATTCACCCATAAACAAAACAGGGGTGTTTTATCAAGCTGAAAATAAATTTCCAGGTAATCTACCCTAGTCTGGCATGTGCTGCCTAAAGGCAGATGTCTAAAAACATCCCTATGAGTAAGAAATCAAGCACAGGGGGCAGAAGACCTGCATGGATGAGCAAGAAGCTTCTGGCAAAACTCAAATGGAAGAAGGAAGTTTGCAGAATGCGGAAAAAGGGACAGGCCACTTGGGAGGAATATGGGAATGTTGTCAGAGTATGCACGGATGAGGTGAGGAAGGCTGAGGTCCACTCGGAATTAAATCTGGCACAGGATATCAAGGACCACAAGAAGGGCTTCTTCAAGTACATCAGTAGCACGTGGCAGGAAGATGGGGCCAGACTCTTCTCAGTGGTGCCCAGCAACAGGACAAGGGGCAATGGGCACAAACCGAAGCAGAAGAGGTTTCAGTTTAGTAAGAGGAAGAAATTCCTTACTTTGAGGGTGACAGAGCACTGGAACAGGCTGCCCAGGGGTTTTGTGGAGTCTCCTTCTCTGGAGATATTCAAAACCAGCCTGGATGATGTCCTGTGCAACCTGCTCTAGGTGAACCTGCTTTAGCAGGGGGGTTGGACTAGATGATCTCCAGAGGTCCCTTCCAAACCCAACCATTCTGTGATTGATTCTGTGATTCACACCAAGCATCTGCAAATTCACTGAATAAATGTAGATTGAATAGTTTTAAATTAAATATTGAAGCATAGTTACTGAAACAAGAAATATTTTTTTCATGCTCTGTGCCAGGATGTTTTAATACACTACAGTATACATTAAGCAGATTCTATTATTGGATTAGCAGGACAAAACTGAAAAAAAGGCAAAATTTCTGTTACTCAAAAATTAGGCATTAAGATCTATATAAAACTATTCAAAATTAACCACTGAAAAAACTTCTTGTTTAGGCTTGAAATCAGTTCCAGATGGAAACCATCCGTAAGCATCCTAGTAGAAGTTAAGATGACAATTGAACATTATAAAAACAGATTTTCAAGTAGAACATTTTTACTTTACTTTCATATGGGACAGAAAAATACGTACTATGGAAATTTCAAGGGAAAGAACAGACAATTCAGACAGTGGTGGACTGGTGGTAAGAACAAAAATCTCAGTAAGCTGCTAAATACAGTGCCTAATGCTCAGCTTTACTAAGCAAAAAAACCTTGGAAACAAAGAGAGAGCTTCAGCTTGATGTGAGGGAGAAGGGACCAGCAGAGGCCTGTAAAGAGAAGACTTAACAGGCCAGGAAGATGATCCTCACTTGCGGTTCTGAATAGATTTGAGGAGGGTACACAACGTGAGAAAGATTATTGGACAAGAGGGTCAATTCCTGTGCAAGCACAGGCCACCGTGTGCTTTATGTAGGTCTAAAAGAAGCCACAAGAACATCCAGCCATGTAATGTTGCCACTTTCATGATCAAAGATGGGTTTATTATAGATTTCCAAATTCTAGGGCTATCAAGGCTGACAAGCACTTAGTATATTTTATTTAACACAGATATATAGATATGTATCTATTACAAGCACATGTATATGCACATACATGTTAGAAGCATAGACTGTCAAGTGATAAGCCTGTAAAGGATACAACAGAAATACTGGTGAGGAAAAACATAAATGTGAAGCTCTAACTAGGGACCATCCTCAAAAATATTAAAATGAGCTGCTCTCAAATTACCACTTCTGTCATCCCTTTGGGGAAAAGTTGGCTGAAAAGCAAAATTAAACCTTATGGCAATTTAAGAGAAATATATTCTCTGTACATATGTGTCAGCAACCAGTTATAACTGAAGTTTTACAGATGAGTTGACAATAACCTTTGTAACTCAAGTCACTTTTACTTTTGTCATGATGGCCCCTTGTACCTCAAAGAGGTACCAACTATGCTCACCGCTGTACACGTGAACAACAAAGAAACATTCTCCACTTAGCATTTCTTCTTTGAATTATGTAGTTTTATATCATTGTATCATGCCATTATAGGTTTGTTATTCTGAAGATCTCATGGGTTTCCAGCAAGTAAGTCTCAGAACTATGAATCTCATAAATAACCATGAATAATCGCACCCTCTCTTATAAGCTACCATCCAAGAAGATGGCCAAAAAGAACCTAATGAGTGGCCTTTCTGGCACTGACTGCAAACACAGGAGCTAAAGGCTTGACGGGCCACAACATGCAAGAAGGGGCAGAATGCGGAAAAAGGGACAGGCCACTTGGGAGGAATATGGGAATGTTGTCAGAGTATGCACGGATGAGGTGAGGAAGGCTGAGGTCCACTCGGAATTAAATCTGGCACAGGATATCAAGGACCACAAGAAGGGCTTCTTCAAGTACATCAGTAGCACGTGGCAGGAAGATGGGGCCAGACTCTTCTCAGTGGTGCCCAGCAACAGGACAAGGGGCAATGGGCACAAACCGAAGCAGAAGAGGTTTCAGTTTAGTAAGAGGAAGAAATTCCTTACTTTGAGGGTGACAGAGCACTGGAACAGGCTGCCCAGGGGTTTTGTGGAGTCTCCTTCTCTGGAGATATTCAAAACCAGCCTGGATGATGTCCTGTGCAACCTGCTCTAGGTGAACCTGCTTTAGCAGGGGGGTTGGACTAGATGATCTCCAGAGGTCCCTTCCAAACCCAACCATTCTGTGATTGATTCTGTGATTCACACCAAGCATCTGCAAATTCACTGAATAAATGTAGATTGAATAGTTTTAAATTAAATATTGAAGCATAGTTACTGAAACAAGAAATATTTTTTTCATGCTCTGTGCCAGGATGTTTTAATACACTACAGTATACATTAAGCAGATTCTATTATTGGATTAGCAGGACAAAACTGAAAAAAAGGCAAAATTTCTGTTACTCAAAAATTAGGCATTAAGATCTATATAAAACTATTCAAAATTAACCACTGAAAAAACTTCTTGTTTAGGCTTGAAATCAGTTCCAGATGGAAACCATCCGTAAGCATCCTAGTAGAAGTTAAGATGACAATTGAACATTATAAAAACAGATTTTCAAGTAGAACATTTTTACTTTACTTTCATATGGGACAGAAAAATACGTACTATGGAAATTTCAAGGGAAAGAACAGACAATTCAGACAGTGGTGGACTGGTGGTAAGAACAAAAATCTCAGTAAGCTGCTAAATACAGTGCCTAATGCTCAGCTTTACTAAGCAAAAAAACCTTGGAAACAAAGAGAGAGCTTCAGCTTGATGTGAGGGAGAAGGGACCAGCAGAGGCCTGTAAAGAGAAGACTTAACAGGCCAGGAAGATGATCCTCACTTGCGGTTCTGAATAGATTTGAGGAGGGTACACAACGTGAGAAAGATTATTGGACAAGAGGGTCAATTCCTGTGCAAGCACAGGCCACCGTGTGCTTTATGTAGGTCTAAAAGAAGCCACAAGAACATCCAGCCATGTAATGTTGCCACTTTCATGATCAAAGATGGGTTTATTATAGATTTCCAAATTCTAGGGCTATCAAGGCTGACAAGCACTTAGTATATTATATTTAACACAGATATATAGACATGTATCTATTACAAGCACATGTATACGCACATACATGTTAGAAGCACAGACTGTCAAGTGATAAGCCTGTAAAGGATACAACAGAAATACTGGTGAGGAAAAACATAAATGTGAAGCTCTAACTAGGGACCATCCTCAAAAATATTAAAATGAGCTGCTCTCAAATTACCACTTCTGTCATCCCTTTGGGGAAAAGTTGGCTGAAAAGCAAAATTAAACCTTATGGCAATTTAAGAGAAATATATTCTCTGTACATATGTGTCAGCAACCAGTTATAACTGAAGTTTTACAGATGAGTTGACAATAACCTTTGTAACTCAAGTCACTTTTACTTTTGTCATGATGGCCCCTTGTACCTCAAAGAGGTACCACCTATGCTCACCGCTGTACACGTGAACAACAAAGAAACATTCTCCACTTAGCATTTCTTCTTTGAATTATGTAGTTTTATATCATTGTATCATGCCATTATAGGTTTGTTATTCTGAAGATCTCATGGGTTTCCAGCAAGTAAGTCTCAGAACTATGAATCTCATAAATAACCATGAATAATCGCACCCTCTCTTATAAGCTACCATCCAAGAAGATGGCCAAAAAGAACCTAATGAGTGGCCTTTCTGGCACTGACTGCAAACACAGGAGCTAAAGGCTTGACGGGCCACAACATGCAAGAAGGGAGACAAGAAGAGACATCATGCCAGTCATGGCTGTGAGAAGAAACAGAGCCCGAGCTTTGTGGGGCACAACGCTTACCCTTAAGGTGGTTGTTGCTACAAGCAACTATCTGCAGCGTGTTCACTGACCTGTAACAGAAATATTATGTCCAATCTTTGTAAATAAAAAGGATGCCACCACAGAAATCTCCAATATGCATCTTCTATATTCTTTCAACAGGAGCACTCCCGCAAGGCCCCAAATACCAGGTAGCTGCTCAGATGGAAGGGACTGTCACATAAATCATTTCACACTTCAGAAGCTGCCTTGCGTATTTCAGTAAATCAAAGGCTTCCCAGACTGATGAAAACTGAGCTTGCGGTAGAAGAACATCCTCCCTATGGTCGAGGAGGACAGAGCTGATTCATTCACACATCACACCTGTCACGCTCTTACAAAACACCTGCACTCTTGTTCCAAGCAAGCGCATGCAGGCTGCTACGGAGATCAGCAGTACAACTGCCAGGAGGATTATCCCAAGAACCACTTCTCTATACAGAGAACAACGCACGTTGTCTCCTTTCCAGTAGCTACAGGACTGCAGAGCCTTCGGATTATGAGCAGCAGTGCGTTCACTTTAGATACCTGCTGCATGTAACACAGCAAGTTTTCCATTTTAAAAAATAAAAATAAAAAATTATGGTTTATGACCCAAAACAACAACCTTTGTTTTGGTTAAATATGCAGGCTTCTTTCTGTGACCCCAGACTTTGGCGTAAAAGATAACTCTGGCTCTTGTCAGTTTTCTTCTTGACAGTTAGACAACACTGAACAAATAATGTGATATACACAAGTAGATGAAAAATCAGAATCATCATCGCACAAATAATGCAGTATAACCAAGCAGATGAAAAATTAGAATCACAGAATCATAGAATCATAGAATGTTTTGGGTTGGAAGGGACCCCTAGAGGTCATCTAGTCCAACCCCCCTGCAGGAGCAGGGACACCGCTAACTAGATCAGGTTGCTCAGAGCCCCGTCCAACCTGGCCTTGAATGTTTCCAGGGATGGGGCCTCCACTACCTCTCTGGGCAACCTGTTCCAGTGTTTCACCACCCTCATTGTAAAGAATTCTTCCTTGTATCTAGTCTAAACCTACCCTGGTTTAGTTTAAAACCATTACCCCTTGTCTTGTCACAGCTGGCCCTTCTAAAAAGATTTTCCCCATCTTTCCTATAGGGCCCCTTAAAGTACTGAAAGGCCGCAATCAGGTCTCCCCGCAGCCTTCTCTTCTCCAGGCTGAACAAGCCCAACTCTCTCAGCCTGTCCTCACAGGAGAGGTGCTCCAGCCCTCAGATCATTTTTGTAGACCTCCT
>NW_009259975.1:2579742-2583221 GCF_000687185.1 Egretta garzetta
TCCCTCTCGGCAGGGCTGCTCTCGATCCTTTCTTCCCCCAGCCTGTGTTGATACTGGGGGTTACCCCGACCCAGGTGCAGGACCTTGCACTTGGCCTTGTTGAACCTCATGAGGTTCACACAGGTCCACCTCTCCAGCCTGTTCAGGTCTCTCTGGATGACATCCCATCCTTCTGGTGTGTCAACCGCACCACTCAGCTTGGTGTCATCCGCAAACGTGCTGAGGGTGCACTCGATCTTGCTGTCTAAGTCATTGATGAAAACATTAAACAGCACCAGTCCCAGCACGGACCCCTGAGGGACACCACTCGTCTCCATCCGGACATTGAGCCATTGACCACTACCCTCTGGATGCGATCATCCAGCCATCATCATTTACTTAAAATACAGATTCTCACAGTGTAGGAAGTATAACCATAGAAAATACCTTTAAAAAAAAGAAAAAGAAAGATACTGAAGTTGAGAGGAAGACTACTTTTTGGTCAACCTCCTATTCACCCAGTACACACAAACAAGACATCACTGGAACCAATATCATAGAGCATTACTGTGAGTATTTAAATGCTAGATCCAGAGACTCTAGGTCCAGAGCTTAAATTCATCTGAGGCATGGATCTATTAGCGGGAGGAAAAACAGTGGGATAAATGAGAAGGTAACTGTCCCTTCTCAATTAGCATTAATCAGTACATCATGGCTAGGCCTCTCTGCATATTCGTGAACAAGAACTTGGCTATGTAAGTTCCCCAAGCCAGCCTATGGCTGCACATTGCACTGATCTGTGACTTTCCCTATAGAAATTATTTTTATAAATTACTTCTTCATTGATCTTTACTCCCCTTTATTTTAGAGTTTTAAACATCACATTGGAGATTTGACTTGCAGACTCTAGAGGGACCCTCATCCTAAATCGAAAGCTGCATAGATAGCTGTTATGGGTACATACAGTTATTCCCAATCTACAGCATCTCACATGTGCACTGATTGTGTTGGATCTGTTTGCATAGGCAAAAACTCAGAGGTCAAACACTGCCCCTAATCTGCATCCCAAATGTGCCCCAGTACTGTGAAAACAATTGGCTTGTATAAGAGACCATAATTTTGATGTCTAGCGTTACTCCGTGGTACTTAAAAGCATGTTTTCAGGTTGTTCCTCATAATTTCTAAATACAAGAGTGTATTTCAGATGGATGGTGTTAAAAAAAAAAATCTTTCAAATGAAAGATGGTGTTTATGTAATTATACCTTCTTTTTAAGCTAACAAAAAGCTTTGACAAACAAACAGACGGGTGTTTTGGGCAAAACCACAGGTTTGAACACACAGCAGGACAGTTTATACACTCATAAATATAGGTTACTACTACAGATGTATATTTTTAAAAAATAAAGGACTAGCTTTCCCAGCAGTAGCATCTCCAGCTATTTACATGCCATAAACCTGCAGAAAGTGATAGTTAGCTGTAATTGCAAAACTTTAAAGTGCTGCCTGGTTTTTGTGAGCTTTTGTGCAGAGGTTTTTCCATCACTTTAAATGTCTGCAGAGAGAGATTCTAAATGTAGGAAGATCTAAAATACTTCTCGCCATCCAGAAAAGACAATTCTGCTGCCATAAAATGAGGAATGTAAATTAATCTTGTGTACCGCTTTGTAACTGTAGTAATATTGACACTTGATCCCTGAAAGCAGCCTCCTTCTCATCTGCTTTCTCTGAAGCAGAATTAGTGTTTAGAAAGCTCACAATCTTAATTTTACACTTCTACAGTTGCCTTTAGAGGTGGTTCCAGCTATTTGTTCCAGCTCTACTTGCTGGAAAGGAAGGTGCCCTGACAATTTTCCTAAGGAAATTAGAATTGTGAAATGAGATCCATAACTCCGCTTAGTCTCCACAGACTTCTGAGCACTGTAGAGTCTACCATAAGAACAGGCATGTGTATGAAGCCCAATTTATCATAGCATTTATCTTGAGCCAGAGATACATGTATATACATGTATGGCAGGGCAAAAACTAAAAGAAAACCTGATGATGCCACTTTAGCATCTCTCCTAATATGAGACAACCTGAGGACCTCACCAATTTCCATTTTGCTTCTTGTGCCTTAAGAGGCCAATCTCAGATAGCCTGAAAAAACAGAGCATCTCAACTACATCCCCAAATGGACCTGCAGAAGTGAGTGGTCTGTCTAAGGATACAACTGAATTCCTGAGCATGAGGTCCTGATTTAAGTATGGGGAACTTACAGGACTTTTGGAGAACAATAGCATAGATACAGCCTTTCCCAGACATTTCTCATATGGACAGGGAACATCCTTCTGGCAGAACTCTTCTACAGGTCCATATTTCAAGGACGTAATTCTGAATATTACTGAACAATCGCAGTCTTGGGAAGCACGACTTTCCCCTCAAGGACACAGACAGCAGCTCTCCCATCAAACATCTTGCTTCTGTCCTTGCAGTTCTCTCTCTGCTTTGTCTACAAATGTAGCTATTCACCTCTTCCTCTTTTCAGGGGTCATACATATCCTCTCTTCATCACAGCATAAAGAATGCAAAACCAAACTGTATTTTTCTGCCTTCTTTCATACAGTCTGTTTAGGTGTTTATGACCCCAGCTACTGGTGATCTCAGGCTTGCAGTCCTGCAGCCATCAAAGAACGGTATAGATGGCATACTGCTGTACATGCATGGTGGTCAGTACTACCACGCAGTAGCTAGCAGGGAAAGCATTAAGTCATTTTACTCTCCTGAGAGTAAAAGGTGGCAAAAAAAAAAAACCAAACCCCAGAATGAAAACCAGCAGAGCTCCTATCAGTATCCTTAAACGCCCACTATCATTCTTTTTAATGAACTGTATGTGACATAATTCTGTATGTGACATCTTATCTGCATTTTAGAACACTGAAAGAGCTTGTAGCTCTATCTGCTAAATGGTCATTGCTACTGCCCTTCATAACACATTATAAGCCATTAAAAGCTTCTGTTCTACTTGGTTAACATTCCACTGGCATAAGGAAAGCTTTATTTAAATTAATTCCTTCAGGAAAGAAGTAGGGAAAAGATGCAAACAGGTTTCGTTAAGGTTTTAGTGTTGAGATGGCTCTACCAATATACATAGTTAGGGTGAGGAATTCCCATTAAAGGTACCATCTCTCCCTGCATAAAGAGTCATAAATGTCTAAGGTTAGCAGCTGCACCACATCTACTTCTCCTAAGAAAGCACATATAATATGTCCACCTGCATGTGCAGGTTCCTGACTGTGATTTCCTGTGACAACTCGTTATTGTAGCTTGTCCCCTTTGGTACTAGAGGGTATGTACTAAGTCTGGCGATATTTCTCAAATAGGTACTTTGGATCAGGTCTTAATCTTTCCTTACTGTCGCCCAGTAGAAAACATACTTGATTCTTCTCCAACACACTTTTTCAGGATAGGTAGGCATCATGTTTCTTCATAAAGTTTAAGAATATAAATATCTTCTGAAACT
>NW_009259975.1:2583247-2591445 GCF_000687185.1 Egretta garzetta
TGATTGAATCTACTGTAGCAAACACTCTTGTAAGAAAAAAATGGTTAGAAAATAATATAATGTGGTGAAGCAGGTGCCATATTCTGAAGACTGCCTCTTGCAGAAGTGTTGGCCTGTATCGACTGGAGGAAAACTCTTCCCCCAAAACCCAGCATCTTGGAATCCTAAACCCTGTTGGGTGTCAGGAGCTTAGCAGGAAGCGGTACCACCCTGCACATTCCTTAAACCTGTTCTCCTAGGTGCAAGAGCTTCACAGGAGCTTGTCCAGATCACTCTGGAATCACTACCTACATAAAAACAGGCTATCTTGAATATACTGGTTTCACAAGGCTGAAATAAAGAGCTAACAAAAAATGCCACAAGACTCTTTCTCCACTGCTCCAATACTGACATCCCATACTTTCTGCCAAACATCTCAGCCACAAAGCCTGGAGGCTGAGGGAACAGAGAGTCAGGTCCATTGCCAGATGACCCTCTCAGAACTGGATGTCCTCTGCCTGGATGTGGTCATCCAGCCACACTGGATACGATGCCTCTACTCACTCTTATTTTAACAAAGCATTTATTCAAGAATATTTAAACCATTTCCTGAGTTTTACCATCATCCCCAAACCCGCTTCTAACAGGAATCTGAGGGATCTCTCTCTCAGAATTACAGATGTCTTCCTTAACCAGACATATCAACCAATCCACGTTAGTATCTTTCCTGCTTCGCAGAATTTCCCATCTTACTTTTGATAAAAAAACAGTAGTTTTACAGCAATTATTTTAAGATTATGACCTTGGGCCTCTTATCAGCTTTTTTAGAGACAATATTCAATACAGCAACAACACAAGTGGGTAATTGATTAGACCAAGCAGGCTTTCTACTCCTCCCCAAATGTGACAAAGTTCTACAGTGTAATATTCTCTACCCTAAATCTTTCTATATAATCAAACTATATCCTCAACACCTTATTTTCTTGCAGAAACCAATAAAGTTGTATCAAGCCAAGTTATCATTTTTTATGCAAAAATTAGCTACTTCAGGGTTGAAACCTGAAAATACATTTTTAAGTAATAAGACCTAAGTAATCTTGTTCAATATTGAAAAAAAAAAAGGGGGGGAAAACAGGTCCATATGCAATGTATGAACTTAACAGAAAAAGTCCAGTTAATTTCAGCAGATGCTGGATGATGTTCTTGTAATTTGCCAAAAGGGAACCAGTCCCCAAATATTTTCTTTTCCCATTTCCCAAAATGCTTTTCCACAAAAAAGCATGTCTTTGCTGCTATTAGGCAACTGCAGCTAATATGTAATAGCAAAGACTTAACTATAAAAGGAAAAATCTTATTTCAAAGAGGATAAGTCATGGACTCAGTCCTGTAAACACACAGTATATAAAGGATAATAAATTAATCTTAAAGAGTTGTACATAGACACACAAAAGCAGAGCACAAAAAACCACAGAATCCATTGGATGCAAAATGTACTACATGAGGAAAATAAGGCTTGAGATTAACCTTTAGATTTTCATTTCAGGAAAAAGAATCATAATGTCATTATGAGGAGGTTAAAAAAGAGGCAATAAGAGCTATGTGAAAGGGCATGTTGCGTAAGAGCATAGCAATAAATGGCAGTATCAAATCACTGTTAACAACTGGATTTCTTCATTAATCAAAGCATGCAATGAATAATCATATAGTCTATCTCCCAGAAACAGGAAGGTGTTTTTTTTTTAAACTAACAAGAAAACTTTGCAAACATACATAGGTATAGAAAGGGCATGGAGAACACAACAAAAAGAATGTATAATCACTGATCAGTAATATCAGCTCAGATTACCAGGAGGCTATTTATGTAGTAAAAAGGAAAGATGCTGTATAAAACAGATTAAGAAACTGAAATTTAGGCAATTTTAATGAAGGCATCACAAGGAAATAGCCCAGGCAACCTAACAATTGCATACAACAGTAACTTGTAAAAAGAAGCGTATGACGAACCATTACTACAGACACTTAAGAATTAACTAGCTGAAAGACTAATGACAGAGCATAGAAAGAAATTCTCTACTTGTGCATTCAATTATCCAGAGATGTCCTTCCTAATCTCAGTGAGTTAAACTAAAACGAGAGGTGATAATCATCAGATGCTATCATGATTTCTACACACTCTGCCTGGAAATGTCTAGCACAGTTACAAGCAGGTTTCCTCCAGTAAAATTCCTTCACAAACGTCACTGTATTTGACTGAGAAGTTCCTTCAGCTGAAAAAGCAATGGTGTAGCTATTTTTGCACTTACATTAATAGAGCTGCTTAGTTTGCCAACAGGGAGCCCTGTCACAAACTGCACCCCTGGCAGTGGCCAATCATGCCCCATTCATAACACGTTAACTGCTCCGGCTCCTCAGAACTGCAACCCCAGTTTGCTTTTATACCTATTCCTCCATGTTATTAAAGCCTAATGATGATGCTGAAAAGACTACTTTTTATTATGTATTACACTCTGTGTTCATAAAGTTGTTCCATAAAAAAGCCAAGCACATAACCCACAGAATGAGAACGAAGGCACTACAAATGTTAAAACCCACAGAGGCACAGGTCTGACGCTGATTTTTACTCAAAACCCATCTTCAGCAAAGAGCTCTACGCGTGCATTGGTATGTGTTTTGTTACGTGGCAAGGGCTCTGTATGGACCGAAGCCTTAAATTGCCACAAAAATGTCTGCCATTTAAGAACCGATTAAAACAGTTGTGTAAAGAACTGCGTGTGAATTCTGCTGCATTCAGGAACATACAGCTGTGGTACCAACTGGTAATGGATACAGGCAGGCAGCTGTGTGTGATGAAACCTAGAGCTGCAAGACAACTGTAGAGCTGATGATTTCCCCCTCCTTTCTCACTCGAGAAAAACCTGATTAACGTAGATCAGTTCTCAAAGGCTAAGATAAGATGTATCAAATGATAGGAGAGAGAGAAGAGAGTTCTCCTACGAGCATAATTCTAGTTGCTCTACTTCTTTAGGGGTCAAAAGCAAGCCAAAGAAAATCAACGTCCATTTGTGTTGCAGAGGCTGAAACATACAGTTCATTATTCACAGCTGTTAAAATAGTCAATCAAACATTTTGCCATGTAGACTGACTAGAAAAAGCTACCCCACGTGATTTTCAGTGAAGGTATATTTAGAAGTAGCGAAGCATTCAATGAAAATAATTTCAGAAATTATTCTGTAATTAAGAATCGATGCTTTCTATTAAGGCAAGTATTAACAACTATATATGTATGAATATCAAACTTCAAGAAGGTTTCTGAGAACTTATTATTACACTTGTTGAAATCACTGACAATTTTACACTGAATTCAATAAAAACAGCGAGATAGTCTTTACATTGTGAAAAGGACCAGAAGGCGGGATTACTGTCAATTGTCAGATTCTGTCATCTGTACAGGACAATTTCAAATTCCCTTTAGTTTTTGATAGAAAGGTGAAGAAAAATTAATGTCATCAACAGCACTCCCATTCTTACTTCTTTACGGATAGCTGTATTCTGTCAAATAAATCTAATAAAACAAGTGGAAGGGGAAAAGGCATGTGTTTTGTTTTATTCAAACAGCCTTTTTTCACAGTTAAATGTAAATCTATTTAAATAATTTGACCAAAAGCAATATAAAATTTACTTAAACAGCCATTTCTAACATCTTCAACAAGAAACCCCATACACTGTCCACTATTTGAAAAAAATACATTTTTTGAGATTGAATGAAAAATACAACCACAAATTTTAGAATAATCCCATGAATAAACTATTCCTCCTCTGACAACATTGCCTCAGAGGCTCCAAACAACGAACACTTCAGAAGTGCTTGATGTCCTCAGCTTTAAAAGCATACCTTTGAACCAAAATCTCACCCAACCAGGGAAAGAACACCGAACAGCAAGTAACAAATACTTCATAGGAAAAAAATTAAAAATCCAAGACTCTCAAGATGAGGTCTAGATTATAACTATCTGCAGAATAATCAATTGAGCCAACAACCAATTGCACTCATGGCATCTCTGAAGCCATGAGCTCTTTCACAGACTCTGTATCAGTGCCAGTATTAAAGCAGTTAAACATCAGTGCCTTCACCTCAACCGCATCTCACACAAACATTTCAGTGGCTGCTGAAAAGCACCCTGCAAGCTCACTGTCAGACTTCTGCTCTGCTCCAGGGCTTGCTCCACTCCACAAACATCCACCCTCAGAGCAAGATGGACATGCCGTGTTCAGCTTCTGGCATGGGGAACCTCTGGCTTTTGGCAGTGAAAGGTACAGCTCAGCTTTCCACAAACCATCCATGCCTCATCATTAAAGTCATTCTGAACACCTAAGTGGCACAGCAAACCTTGTGCAGCAGTATCATTTATCCATGTTTTGGCCTCACATGCAAAACCTCGTCTTTTAGAACAATTACACATACGTAACTCAAATCTCTCACGTTAGTATCAGAGTCAGGAACTTTCAAGGTTTTGTCCAACACTACCCAAAGCAAACTGGAGAACAAGCGGTGGAATTAATCTCATCCCAAACACTCTCCTTGATTAGTCTCCCTCTACCCATTAATTTAATAAATTGAAGAGAGCGAGTCCCCAGGAAACAACCCAGCCCTTGGCTCCTGCATCACCAGACTCATCACACAACCGAGTGTTCCAACTCTTTTGGCCAACTTGAGCTAATTACTGAAGATGAGTCTCAGAGTCCCAAACAACGGTGACAACCACATCGAAGTGCACAATGGCAAAACCGCTTTGTTTCCATATCACGTAGCTCCCCTTCTTCATAAGGAGTAGACACACCACCTACTAAATCAATCTCTCAAGACGGATAATAATTTCTCCCTTGAATAATTAAGTATATACGTGAATTTCACTGGCTGTGTGTCCACTGCATTTCCTGGTGTTGATTACAGCTGCATCTTTGAGACATGATCTGGTTTGTTTTGGTTTGGTTTTTTATACGTATGCTTTCTCTCCTTCCTCTGATCTGCAACAGGAATACAGAAAATTTAGTTTGGCCACGACGACAGTAAGGCTTTCTGACTCCCCCAGTTACGGTAGGTAAAACTCAAGGTGAATACAGAAGATGGTCTGTGTAATCATGCTGAGCCCATGTCACAGCATACTGCCAGAGGTACATGTTGATGCAGCAGAGTCAGATTGGGATTCAACCCATTCACATCCAGTCCTCTTCCCGGAAACCTGAACTGAAAGCACAGCCATGAGAAGGGCCAAGAAAGAGTACACATTAAATCCATTTGACATTTCTTCTTATTTACTACAGCTCCTTACCTTTTTAACAATGCACGCAAGCAAACCTGGTGATGACTACCAGTAACCAATACTGACAGTATCGCGGTTTTCCCGGTAGCTCAGGCTCAAGGACCAGTGCTAAATTACGAGCATGAAGAAACGGTACTTAACTGAGCACTTCAGAAAGAAGAAGTGAGAGCAGACTACAGCTCCTGTTTGTTTGTTTGTTTGAATATTTGATTTAAGATGAATAAATAGAAATGACACACTCGATTAGGCTGGGCAGACTAAAAAAAACATGCTTAACTGTTGATATGCTTAATTTTGCTTACAGGTCTTTCTGTCAGTTCATGAAAGTTATGCCTGACAACCCAAACAGCATGTCTGAGCAAAGATGAAAAAACAAGTAAAGAAACGTAATCTCTGAGCTTGCCCTGAAATTTCTGAATCAAGTCAACATCTTTTCTATGAAAGAGATTTGTGTAGTATTAAAATAAAAATGCATGCTATGAAGTTGGATATACTGTACTTGGAAATCTTTGATTCAAAAGATATAAGCAAACTGGGGTACAGAACATTAAGGAGGATACTAGAATAGCCTTACAGTGAACTGTATGATGGCCACTCCTGAGTTTTTAAAATTAAGAACTACACACATTTTAAACTGAAGTATAAATATGCAGAAAGACTTTCTGACAAGTACCAGGTAAAAGATAGAGAAAATGTGTGAAGATAAGGGGGTTTGATTAATATCTTAGAAGTTTTCATGTTGTCAATATATCCTTAAAGACCTCGGGTCCTACATTGCCCTTTCTTTACAGGTTTCTAACAGAAAAAAAAATGTTCCTTTTTTTCCATCAGACCCTGTGAAAACTAGTTCTTTGGCCATGTAACAGAGTGAAAACCTGGCCACGAGTGAAAGTCTAGAGCAGCATGTTCTTTAATCCAGCGACAGGGTCCTTCATTAGATTATCTCATAGCTATGGGACAAGGTACTGCAAAAGCCAAATGATACATCATTAAATTATGTTTTCTTCCTCTCCAGGCAAAGAGCAAGTATAGCATTAGATTAGTATGAAGGACTTAAAAAAAAAAAAAAAAAAAAAAAGGAAGAAAAGGGCTCTATAACATGCATCAGAAGTGACAAAAGCTGATACAATTTTTAATACCCATTTATTTACATAATTGGGTCTAAGCAGTTACTTATGTTAATTGTGGAAACCACAAATGTAATATATAGCCCAAAAGAATTCCAGATCAGTGCATGCTTCAGTGTTCTGTGATCTCCCTTGCACATGCCTAGTGAAAGCCTGCCACTCTGCAACAGAGGAAGGAATTACTACAGTAAAACCATAAGCAGACTTTGCTAAAAACTATACTTTTTTTTGATATGACACAGAAGAAGCTGAGCGTTTTAAGTAATGGACAGGTTTGCATCCCACTGTCTAGCGACAGTTAGTCTAATTGTGTTTCACGGTACCTTCAGAGAGTCAGAAATATGAAGCACAGGAAAGCGCTCTGTACACTGCACTGAAACAAATGACGTTCCCCTCAGCCGGCTTACCCACAGTGAGCTCCATCCACCATTACGGGGAAGGCTTACTCTATCTTCCTGCTATAAACTTGCATTAGTTACACATTCACAGTGCTGCCATCCCAACATCTGTTAATCTTATTATCTCAATATTGCATCTATGTAAAAATGCGTATTCCGGTGCATAGAAGGATCTCTTGCTGCTGACAAATCAAAGTGCAATAACCTGGGAAGCTCCGAGATTGCCATGCACACCCACGCACCCCTTTCGCTAGAGAGCTCGCCAATTAGAAAAAGGAAATATCCAAAACTCAACAAACATTTCACACACAGTGGCATTTCTGCAGGAGCATATGCTTCCAACATTGCAACTTATACTTGCCTCACTATTAGCAAGTTATTTCCCCAAGTCATTTCCTACGCACATACCATGCCCGGTGCCCCTGCTGAAACTACCACGTCCAGTGGAACTGACTGAGCTCTTAAGTGAAATGTCAGAGCTTATAGACCCAGAGCTATAGATCTGTGTAGATGCTTTTATTCTGTGCTGCTTTTGTGTTAGAACAGAACGTACATCAAGGTCACTGCAAAAGATTGTAGTTTTCAGGCTCATAGAGAAGACACCAAGGAAATCAATAAGAGCAAACTTAATTAAACACTGTCTGAAGTTCTGTCTTCTCCCAAACCTGCCCAGAATTCACATCTCTATCCCCTGCGTTTCAGAGACAGGTGTTTCATAGATAGGGGGAGGCAGGCTGCTTAGCTTATACGCTATCAGTGCTGGGAGGTGAACAGGAGAATTCATTCTTTGCAGTGTGACAGGTCTGCTCTGAGCTCTCTGAGTTTTTAGCAAAAGATTACAGCCCCATGGGCCTCCTCCTTTGAAGTGGAGTTCCTCCGAGAGCAGAATTAGCCCCCTGCCTGCAAACCGTGCTCCATATACTGAAATAAATTACAGTCAACTTTTTGTTTCATGGCAATGTCAAGTATAGGCATAAATATCCACAGGCTAAAAGTAAGCAAACAAACAAGGCTGGGCAAACCATATCCTCACAGCAAGAGCATCTCAAAGAAAATCACCAGGCAAGGCACAAGAAAGTTTAAGGCATAAAAATGAAAACTTTGGGTTCACTATCTTAATTCGTAAGTGAGTCTGAAAGGTTAACACGCGCTCTGCCTCTCTCCTACACGAAGCACTGATGGAAAGCAATTAAGAGACTCCTACAATTTAGTTATAGCTCAGCAGAAAGGAGAAGGCATTTTATATTAACGCCTATAAGGCGGCATCACCTCTTACAGTCGCAGAAGTGGGAAGCACTGGGACACTGCGCTTCCTTCCCGGCTCCCGCGCCGGAGCGCCGCACCGGCGGGATGCCCGCGGCGGACTCCGGCAG
>NW_009259975.1:2592818-2593075 GCF_000687185.1 Egretta garzetta
GCCCCTGCGTGGTCCCCTCCCTCCTCCTCCCCGCCTCTAACAGCGGCACCGGCGCCCCGCTGGACGCCACCCCGCAGGCATCGCCCTCCCCGTCGGGCAGGGCTGAAGCGATGCGGTGTAAGGTGGCAGATGCGCGCGATGTACGCGCACACGCACAGATACAATACATACGTACATATGTGTGTGTGCGCACACCCCATACGCAGGGGCCGGTGAGGGGCGGCCGCGGCGGGGGAGCCGGATCTCCCCTCGGGACG
>NW_009259975.1:2593214-2613123 GCF_000687185.1 Egretta garzetta
CTGTGGGGGGGAGGGAGACGGAACCTCTGCTCCAGCGCGGTTTGGGGCAGAGCCGGCCCGTCGAGGTGCTCTGGCCGGACTGGGGGCGAGGGGAGCAGCCGTGTCCTCATCCGCATCCGTTTTAGCTTTTGGGAATGTTTTTCTGTAGTCAAGCTGAGGGTATCGGGGAGGGCGGTCAAAACTGAAAGGGTAGTGAACGGAGGCTGAGCTTTGCTTTTCTGCAGCTCGTCTGCCAACCCTTTTCCCCTCAACCCGTTTAGGCTTCTTGGAATGAAAAGTAATTTTCATATGCATCTGATATTTAAGGGGTCTTCTTCCACCAAGCTGGTGCAAACAAAAATGTTTCTGTTCCTTATGAACACCCTTTATAAATGCTAACTTCAGTAATGTGCAGTGAGCCATTAAGGGGGAAAAGGATTTTAAAAGACGGCTTCATGCAAACTAAGTGCAAAGATAAGAGTTGCTTTGAAGAGTATAGTTAAGTGTGGGGTTGATAAATGCATGAGAACACGCAGTGATAGGTTTCATGCCTAATTGAACAGATTTATACTTCAGTTCTCGTCTAGAGATACAGATCCTTATTTTTCCATTTCTTAATACTGATTGATGTTAACAGGGTTCTTGATAGCTACAAGCCAACCAAGCTATCTGCCCTATTGTGGTTCTACTGAAAGATTGAATGGTTTGAACTGACAGTTCTCCTGACAAGGTTGAAAAAATAAATGATTACAACTATATATATATTAGGACTAGGATGATTAAAATACATGTCTGAGAATTGAAATAAGTGAAAAGTAATGAACCAAAAACTATTCAAAGTCAAACACAGAAGTAAAGCAGAACTGTAACCCTCCTTGCTCATGCCCTCCCGAGAAAGTCGACACTCAACCCTTGAGAGCACAGTTTTTAAACAAAGTGGAAACGAATGACATTTTATGATCTTTTAACTACACTGGCTACAGCCAGTCCAACACTCAGATTCCAACAGGGACAACCTCCCCTGGTTTCACTATCGAAGCCACCTTCACATACCACTCTCAAACCTGGGTAAATGCGTGCCTGCCATGTTCCCCCACCCTGTAGGAAAATCTGTCATCTTTCATGAAGACCTCTCTTTTTTTTTTTTTTTTTTTTTTTTTTTTATGTGGCAAGGAGGAGCAGGATAGTTTAAGCAAGCAAGCAAGTTTCATTTTCACAAGAGGAAGCTGTTACAATTTTCACTGCAGGATCTTTCAAACTATTCCTATGTTTATTAGAACAAACGTGTTAGTTACAAGTTTCCTCAGCTGAAGGTGAACTCAACCAAACCAGGCAAAAACAGTGTGCAATACTTTTAATCAGACTGATGCTACATGGTTGTATGAAATAAGTGTGACTGCCAGTTTTACATACAATTAGAAGGTTAATTTTGTGTGATATTTTTGCTTCAAGCAGCAAAAACACAACATAAGATTCTTACATATAGAGAAATCAGATGTCAGGTAAGCTTAGGATGTAGTTAAGAAAATGATTCAACACTTAAAGTCAGAGTGGGTGAGCCAGAATTGGTTTTGTGTAGTATGGACAATGCCAAGAAAGAAATTTCACATAATAAGTTGGTGGTAGGTTGGCTTCTGTTGTAGGTTCTGCAGCTTCAGCAGACTGGCACCACCCAAGTTACCAACAAGGGTGGAGTAACAGAGGAGGAACAGCGTTAAAAATGGAAGAAATAGAGGCTAAGCATGAAGATAAAATGGCATTGTTTAAAAAAGATGGGGATGAAAGGAAGTATGTCACCCAACAAGAAAACGAGTGACATCCTTTGTAAAACTGTATTGACTACCTATCTGCAAGAGGTCATTTGTCTTCTTTTCCTTTAGCAAAATTATTACAGCACCCACTCTCTTTTTTTCTCGCTTTTTTCACTTTGATTGTAGGCAGCGATTCTGACATTGGGCAGTCAAACACTGGTGCGTACGTCTGTCACGCATAAGCCTCACTGTGGCAGTGCTGGGAAATGAAGAGCTGAGAACTAAGGCTTTGAAAAAGTGCACTGGGAAAGCAACTACCTGTAGTAGTGGACAATTAAGATGAATATATAAGAAAAATATTACAAATGCTTTGGGGAGCCGAGGGGAGAGCCTTGTTATCCAATATCACTGCAACACTGGGTCTTCCATTCATGTAGCAGGTCCTAGCATCTCTGGGAACACATCATGGCTCTCCACTGTGACCTATTCTTTCCTTGACAGAACCTCGTGCTTTATCACTGTTGAGCCATCAGCAATACAAAACACACTTCAGTCTACAAATGAAGGCAAGCTATATTTCTGTCTTGAATTTGAAAATCTGTACCTGAAACCAAGCACGGTTGCTGTTCATTTACAAGCACTCTTTTTCTCAATGACAAAGTGTCTTTAATAGACCTCTAGATGTGTTTTTAATTCTTACAGAGTATCAGGTCTTATTTATTCACATAAAAATGCTCAATAAAAAGACATTACCGGTCTGTAAGAAGGTCTTTTTAAGCAGAATATCAAAGAAATTGAAGTGAAACGTGTAGCACTGATGGGTTTGTCATTGACCGTATGAGGATAGAATTAATCTATTTTCAATATCCACTTTTGGAAAAGATAGCAATCAGAATACCAATGTAACTCTCTCAAGGACAGGTGTAGCGGTTTTTAAAATAGGTAGGTCACAAGGTCATCCACCTATAAGCACCTTGGTACTATATTGAGTTACAAATGCAGAGCACATTCCCAGTTTCCAATGACCTTGTATTGTCTTTAATTTCCGTTCACAGACTGGTAATAATCTGCATAACTGAGTCCAGAGAAGTCTATGAACATATTCCCTCTTGTTTTCCCACAACTAATCTAAACTAAACTTCAAGAAAATACTTGATTTACCAGTATCTGGCACACTTACATAAAATAATGTGTCATTTGTCACCATGGCTTGTAATCTGAAAATCTGACTAGGGAAATGATGGAGACCAAAATAGCCTTTTACAGTCTGTGGGTGGCTAAAAGAGCTGCAGCTTTATTCCATAATATTCCTTGCTGCCGTGATTTTTTTTCTCAAGAGCTCTTGTCAATCCATTTAAAACTCTCACTCATGTAGACCCCAAGAGAGACATGGGGGTTTGTTCAGAGTGGAACCAGATACGCTTATACATTAAAATCCCTTTTTTTCACATGTAAACAGGATATTAGCAATTCTGTAAATTCTGTGTGAATTTTACTTTGACATTCTGAGCTTTTCAACTCATCTCAGAGCTTGGAGAATTTAAACCCATATACATTGAAACCAAACAGCAGAGAACCTCGAAGAAGCCAAATTGTGAAGTTCATAGTCTTAAATTCATTCCTTAATCCCAAATTTTACATGCAGCCTGTACATCACGTTCAGTACTGTTATTATTTATGCCAGTCTATAATTGGATTGTATCTCATTAATGGGCATTTTTAACCTCTAAGAGAATTTGGATAAAAATATAACAAAGGTTTTTAACTAGTTTCAGGGAAATTATCTGTGTTATCTGCCTTACTAATTAATTTATTAAAATCAATTATCACAAATTAGAAAGGGCAAGTAACAAATCATAGGCTATAAGAAGCAGGATCTAAGAAAATTATCAACTACTTTTTTTCTGTATTATCCTCAATAAAAAACTTATCTTTGCCTTATCACGATTATCCTATTCCTTCACCAAAAGAAGAGAAAATTGCCCTCTGCGAATTTCAAAATCAATTTTACACATTGCAAAGTTCAAAACTGGTTTTTTTTCCCTTTAGAAGTCAAATAACTGATAAAAGACAAGTATCATTTAAAAATAACTAACTTACACTCTGTAGCATTTATAAGTCTCCGTAAGAAAACTAAAAAGATCAAAGATTACTAAGGATGTGAAAGAAATTTATTTCTGTTAGCTTCAGAATTTTTGAAGAGGTAGTTAAAAGATGAGACAGTAGAACTCAAATACGGGATGTAATCTGCAAATAATGTAATCTATTAAAGCATTTTGAAATATATGTGGATACAGCCATGGTTTATAAAATGATTGCTATGTTCCTGGCATTAAGGATCATTAGTATATACTTGAGACAATTTTTGTGGATGGAATAAAAGCCACAGTTCTGCCCAAAAGTTGAAACCACTGTGTAAAGAGGTATTAAGGCTTAGGTACAAAATTACGCCCCTTACAGATAATCCCTGACAGATGGGTATGAGGACATGGTCTGCCCAGCATCTTCAACCTGTCCCAAGTGTCTGCCTGTGGGAGGATGAAGAGAGGAATGGCTATTTAATCAGCAAATGCTTTCAGATGGCTCAATGTCTTTTTCGCACTCGTAGCTCCCAGTCAGGGAGACGGGATAAAAAGGAGCTGCTTCTGTGGGTGCCAAGGACATGGGGAGGTGGTTCTGCCTATGGATGAATGAGGCAAGCATTCCCACCTGGAGCCACCACGGCATCCCTCCAAATCTTCAATAGAAAGGGCAGCTGCTTTAGCTCAGATTTCCCTCCTCAGTTCCACAACAGCAACGTGGTGCTCTGTGAATGAATTCAGTGTTTGCTGTACATGCAAAGAATGGCTGCTTCAATGCAGAGAAGGGGACATAGGGTGGCTCTTGGTGTGAGGAACACAGTGGGTATATGTAGGCTGAACGCTGTGTGCTGATGCTCAGTGCACATGAAAAAGAACAAACCTGGTCTAGTTTGACTGTCCTGTAAAATCTAAGGAGCTTTCTGCCATGATTCATATGGTTTGCATGCATGACTTTTGTCTAACCCTAGGGAAAACCATCTGGGCTGTGGGAGCTGCACCGTTTGCTGATGTTTCTTGAAGAAACTGACCCCAGCTCAGAATAGCGTGACCCACTGCATTTCTGCATTAATGAGTCAAATACCCTAGATCCTTAGCTACTGAATGATCAGCATTGCTCTTCCGCAACTTAGACAGTCTTGAAGTTTTGGTGGTGTTTTCCCCACCTCTCCTAGCCATGGATTAACAACTGTGAAATAGTTCCCAACACCACCGTGCATTTCTCCCACCACACTTCAGTGCCATCTGCTGAACATGAGCATGCTTACTACTTGCACCCCTCCCAATAGTCCAGTTCCCTAGAGCTCAGTGACTGGTCTTTTCTCAGCCCCAGCCTGGTGTCGCACAGCCCTTTCTCCTCAGCACGGCCTGTCCCTGCCTTTTGGCCACCTTGGTTAGCTGTCTGTCAGAAAAGGCATTATTTGCCACCTGGGTATTTTTCCCTGGCTTGACCAGGGACCAAAACGGAGATGAAGAAAAATAGCAGAAATGTCATTAAAAGCACACTTTTGTGGTGTTTTTTTGTTTTTTGGGTTTTTTTTTTTAACAGACTACTTTTAGTCACAACAAACACGGTGTTATCTACTAAGCTAGTCTTCCCGTGATGTCCCACAAAATGTAATGTTGTCTGCTACTTCTCTGCTAAGGTCTGATACAGATGACATACATAACTAGCACAGCTTCATACGGTTCCCTTATCCGTGCCTTGGAAAGGACCACACCTGGGGGCTCCTCTGCCTTGGTGTGCTGATCTAGAACAGCTTTTCTGAGCGGGTTGCTGCTGTGGGCTCTGTAGGACATACACCTTCCTGGGTGGTGTCAGGGTGCTGCGAGGCTGATGGCTTCCTGGGGCCAGGCTGCTATAGTGACAAAGTCAGGTCCAAGGTCAGTCTGGGAAGACAACCTACAAATCAGAGTCCGATTCAGCAAGGTCCATGGCCAGGAACAGGCATGGTTATGAGAGAATTGCAGGCAGACAAACCTACAACCTGTGCCTGTGTCCTACAGCAGGGTCTGATGGCCCCGGGTGGAGCTGAATTGTGGTCCTGGCCCCATGGGCAGTGGTGAGGGTCCAGGGGAGGCTGGGTGGGGACAGTAAGGACTGGAAGTTCCCACAGGGCCCTCACAGTTGGCACAAATAGAAAATACACTTCAGCTGTAACTGCGGTGAAGCAGGCCTGCCACTTCTCTGAAGTACGCCTGCTCCAGGACAGTCCTGCAAAGGTTTCCTGTGCTCTGTATGTGCGTACCAGATAATCACTCATTACAAAAACATGAAGGTACTGAGCTGAAGTTCCAGCTCTGATACAGCATTTCCCAAGAACTGTTGATTCCAGGGCAAAGCAAGCCCTCATGCAATTTCAGCTCTGTTTTGCTCACAGATATAAAAAAACACCCACAGCACCTCATTCAGAAATCATAAAATGGGTGTTTTTTTATTACTGTAAGAAACACTCATGCAAAATGTTTCTCAGTCTTATACAAGAAAAAACATTTTGACATGGTACCTTTGAAGTGTTCCTTCTGCGATGCAATCATCAGCAATGAAATCTGGGAATTAATTTGGACTATCTACCTCTACTTGTCTTCCACAGTAATAATTTATCTTCCAAGTATTACCTCTCTAAAAGTATTGTATATTTCTGAAATAATTTTTTCACAGCGGTAATATGAAGGATGGAATAAACCTGGTGGGGTTTTTTTCAAATTATAGATGAGATCTGCTAAAACTAAGAATGACATCTGCATCATCTTAGTCCCAGATCGGTGCTCTGGTCTTGCTGCCTGCATTATGCTCCCCCTTCCTGGTGGGAGCTCCACTGACCCAGGCATCTGTGGGAAAGCTTTATCAACACTTACAAACAGGGAAGAAACAAAATGAAAGTATTCTATATAAAGTTAACCAATCATTTTAGCAATTCCATAATAATTATTTGGGGGGGAATAACAGCAAGAAAAGTGTTGCAGAGCCTTAAAATCTTGATACTGCATTTAGTATTCCATTTTCTCTAGAAAAAACAGATATCCTATTTTCTGTCATAGATGACTTGGAAGTTGAGTTCAGAAGATCAGCTTCCCTCTGCATTTCAATTGGCTGACTTTTGCAAATTTTCCTGGTTTGTGCCCACTAGCTATTAATTATCTCATAAAGACACTTTCTGTTATTTTCTAACAAATATTTGTGTAAAACTAATTTATTTATGGTCTTCTGTACATATTTAATTATTTTAGTAGACTTTGTGCTATCATAATGAAAGGTTGACCAAGGAAAAAATTAAGTA
Source organism: Egretta garzetta (assembly GCF_000687185.1). Taxonomy (NCBI): domain Eukaryota; kingdom Metazoa; phylum Chordata; class Aves; order Pelecaniformes; family Ardeidae; genus Egretta; species Egretta garzetta. The sequence goes on from NW_009259975.1 coordinate 2,600,304, forward strand.
CTATTTAAATAAACCAAATTAACTTATTTATTGCTTTCAGAAGAGTAAATTGACTCTTAAGTATATTCTGATTCTATTTCTCCCTTAGTAATGCCTCTCAAAAATGACATGATATTATCTGCAGGTGTGATGAAAATAGCCATCATTTAATATGTACTCAAATATTAAGTGCAGCTTGTTCATGATGAAAACAAACCGCTTGTCAGTATGCAATAGTTGGACACTAGTTTTCATGGGTTAATTAGTCATCAACATGGGTCTCAGGTTTAGAAAGAGAAAGTAGACGTGTGTCAAAGCAATATTATTTTTCACTGCAGGTGCTGCTGGGGAACTAAGTATAAATGGGTCACAGATTTATCACAAACTTAGGAAATCCTAGCAAAACCCATCATGGGTAGTGTTGCATAGCTATGAAATGAATATGGATTCCTGGCTTTTTTTCCAAGTGGCATGAACCAGTGAGTGAGATTTCATGCCAATACTATTACAAATGCTTTAAAGAAATGTTAACTCTAGGATTTGCTTAATTTTTAAAAGAAAATATTGAGTTAAAATTTGTTTTCCATTGTTAATAGCTCTTAAAAGAAACAAACACAATGCCCTGGAATTTGCATAAAGCTTGATAAAAAGGAAGCAGAGTTTTAAACACATGTAATACATGCATTTTAGATATTAAATCATTGTGAAATTTATCAGTTATATCAGACCAGAAATGGGGAGAAAGTCCATTTTTATTTGGTAGGAAATGCTGTGTTGTTGATAAAATATCTCAAAATTTTCCAGAGAAATAAAAAATCCAGAAAAGCTCCTTTCAAATCAGTCAAAACCATTATAATGTTTTCTTCTTTTATTCAGAATAGTGAAATTAGGAGTAATTCCAAACCAGAAAAAATATGTATTTTCTCTTCTGATAATATCCGTTTATTTTGATACTTACTTCAAAACATAATTCTGTCAAGCTGACTTGGTGCCACTGTGGCTCCCCACCAAAATGCTTTTGATAAATTGGCTTTTCTGCAACAGAAGCCTTCTGCCAAAAAAAAAAAAAAACCCAACCAAAAAAAACCCAAACAGACTAATTCTATTTATAACAGAAAGTCTATGTACCAGTCTATGTACCACTCATGCAACCTGTTTTGACTGATTGGCATCTGAATCCAAGCTAGTATTGATGGGTGCTGATATATATCGAAGCTTCTCTGTGCCCTTGTATCAAACTGAAGGCTGGAACAATCACTTGCAGCAGCTCCTGTACAGAAGCTGATGTACAGCTGCCAATAGATAAATCATTTCCTTTCAACACCTGTGCTGGCTACTTCCTAGATGTTTGACATTAGCATGCTGGCTCCCTCTCTGCAGAAAGAAAAGTCTATTAACCTGAAGCCATTTCATGGACAGAGAGACACATTATGACAAACTGAAATACTGACGGGAAAAAGAAAAGTCAAAGCTGAAATATGACAATTCTTGTTATAAAGCGTCTTTCTGATAAGAACAGAGAGATTCATGGAACTGACACATAGGTAACATATCCTTTGTGTTCTTCCTGGTACATCAGGCAAAAGGTTCTGTCTGGCTTTTATGGTTCTCTTGTCTAAATTACAGTTTTTGCTTGTGGCTTCCTCGGGTCACAAAATGGTTTAATGCTCCCAGATCACAGAGAAGAATCAGTTGGGAGATACTCCACAGTCTCCTGTGATTAACTACTCTATTAAAACTACAACACAGACATGAAGGTCCTGTGGAGAGACTCCAAAGACTGACATTTGCAGCTGAAAAGGATCTCAGAAAACCTCTTACATCTGTCTGACAAACTCAGACTTATTCCCATCGACCCTCCTGAACTTGATATTCTAGTCTGGGTGATAATCTAAGATCTTTCCTGAAACTGAATCCCCCCCAAGCCTCCTTAGTATCTCTAGCTCTTAGATAATGGGGTTTAAAGTCTCAAGACACCCTGAGATCTTTCAGCCCTGAGCTATTCCCATGTTGCAGGCTTCACTAAGCTGCATACTGCTCAAATAGTAACAGCTCAGATGCTGTCTTCAGTCTGGTTTCTTTTGATATCGTAGTCAGTGAATCTCTCCTGTCCACTGTTGCTCATTCAGAGCGCGAAAATGTGAACAGTTATTTACACATTTCACCCAGCTATGTCTGAGACTCTGAGAAGGAAAAAGCAATAGTATAACAGAGGGTTCTTCACAGAACTGGGAATAATAATGGTAATATTTTTTAATGGCAGATGGTGAGGGTCAAAGAGAGCTGTGTGCATGCATGCACACACACAGTACGAGTCCCTGAAAATCAGCAATCAGGGCTCTAATGTTCTGAATACAGCAAAATATTGCAGTTGTAAAAGAGCGCTGAAGTACTGAATGCTAAATTTTTAGTGTTGTTCTTGCTAGGTATCTTTAATTCACAGGTAAATAATATATAAAACCATTACTTAAAAGAATGTGGACAACATAATGAACTTTAGAGATCTGAAGAAAAGATTTTGTAAGTGTTTTAATGATCACAGCACAAGCATCAATTTACGTAATCTATGTATTCTAAATCTATGCACAAATAGCTTTCAAAAAATTGAAATGCCACATAGAACACATCAAGTTGGAAACATTGAGACTATGTGGAGTTGTCATTAAAATTGTAGTCTTAAAAGAAGTAAAAAGAAAAGATATTAGATTTATGTGCTCCTATGGGCAATCCTGCCCACAGGTTCTGGTGGGCAGCCCCCAGCATCTGTGAGGTACACACTTTATTGCATAATCTCAGGATTGAGATTTTGCTGATTTAAGAATTATCAAAATCAAAAAAAAAAAAAGGAGACAAAAATAGTCATTCTTTTGAAACTTCCAATTTTAAGTTTCTTAAGTGTTTCTAAAAACATATTTATATCTATAAAAAGACTTTTGAAAGCAATGTCTGTTCATCATGCATGACACTGATGTAGTTCACATAGGTGTGTCTTAGATGAGAATTAGTCCTTTCACATTACAAACTGGACATTCATTTTGGATTATCATTCAACGTTATTACTGTGTAGGTCATAAGTCAATCCCACCATGTCCATCAAAGAAAAAATACCAAACCCCCTGAAAAATCACAATTGCTACTGTTCCTCTAAGTCAGTTATCATGAAAGAGTTATCATCAATTAGAACTTTTACAGAAAAGTCAGTCTACTAGAGTCAATGGAAACGATTCTCCACTTTTACATAATTGCCTGATGGTCTGCATGAGGGAAGTATTAGTTTACTGATCTATTTAGTTTGGGGTTGAAAAACCTGGTCCCACGTTATCAGGAAGAGAGGATTAACATGAAACCTTCACCTCTCATACCCTTTCTCTGATCACCAAGCAACAGACTTCTTCCTGTTTCAGAAAGATCACATTTTATAGTCAAAATGAACATTTCAAAAGAATTTCAATTAGCAAAAATGTCCACTTGTTCCAAAGTGGAACGAAAACAAATCCCCAAATCCCAGAAGTTGCTGTGAAACAGAATTGTTGTCAGCTCTGCTATTACCCACAGAGGGCTTTGGATCAGACCCATTATCCCTTTAATCTCTCTATGTCTCTCCCATGAGCAGAGGACAAAAATGAAAATGGAAAGCCCTGTGCATCAGTGACCTAGATCAGACTACTGACTTAGTCGCTAGAACAGTAAAATATCACTGCTCAGGTTCCCCTTCTACCAGCAAGCTGTGCTATGCTCTGTGAGCAGACAAAGGGAAAAGAGAACACAAAATGAAAACAATATCTATTTTCTTCTAGAAAAATTTATTTTATAAATGTCTCTATTTAGTGGCAAACCGCAAAGAGCTGGAAGCACCGCTATCTCCCAGCTCCCAATATGGTTTCCTAAAAATCTACTGAAAATATAAAGCAAAGCAAAAGTCTAGCCAGCTCTGCTTTGGAACTGCTCGCAAAGACAGGAGTACTCTTCGTCTTTCAGAACGGGGCAGCGCTGGTTGTCTTCCAGCCAGGTTGGTAGGCACTGTAACCATTCCTGTCATTTACTGGCCTAGCTCATTGACTCCTGTGTGGGAATTACTGACAGGTGTATAGCATTTTGTAATGCTTTTCATTCTTAAGGATCCGAAAACCATTTATATGTCTTAGCTATACACACATAACATCCATGCATACGTGAGTCACCCATGATGGTGAATGTGCCCGTTACAACACCTGTTAATTTTTGGTACATAATGTAATCACTGCAGCAATTCCTTACTCTTAGAAGATGAGGTACTCCCCAATCCCACACTGGAAAGTACAGTAAGTACTGATTTCTTGTTAGTGATGATCATTGTGCATTTATTAATTTGATACTTGACAGGCACAGAGAAAGGAATGTACATGGCTATAGCAGGAAACTGGAAAATTGCAACTAAAATTGTGGTAACAACAGAGTCACAACTGCCTTGTTATTCAATTTCAAAACCTGTAAGACAGTGACAGTGTCAATATTCATCCTTAGATAAAGGAATTGTATGTGCAGAACACTCTAGAATTACATTTTCATATTCTGTTTAATACACACTATAAATGTTCTCACCTCTCGATCTACTCGCTTCAAAATATTAACAAAATTAAAGTTGTCCTGCTGTTTTGCCTAAATGAGTAATTTTAATTCAGATGTCATCAGTGATATCTGTCATCCCACAAATGAGAAAATAGCCAATATATTACAAGTCTCTTTAGAAAGAATTTGAATACGATTGAAGCCTCCCTGTAGATAAGGATTTTGCGTATTGGAAAGTACAAAGAGATAATGAAACAAATAATTCAGTATCTGTAGAAGCAATAGGAGCAATAAATAAATAATATCACCAGGAGAAAAATGTGCTTTTTTTGATTATGCGTTTTGCCCACAGCTTTAAGCAATATGTGTGCTACCAGAAAACATTCTTTTTTCTAATGACCAGCATTTGTCTCTATCATTATAAAGCTGGTCAAGATGTTCATGTGCATACATACACAGATAGCCATAAGCACAGGTGCAGCTCTACACATAATGTTCATGCACAATAAAAATGCAAAAAAATCTACGAATTACATGTTAACCCTATGCATGTATAAAACCTTCTTGGTCCTGGAAAAAAATATTCCACGTACCATTATTCTTAGAAGATGTCTGAATTATCCTGAAGTTGCACTGACAGAAAATGAAATAAATCAAACCCCTTGACTCCTGCTTTTACTGCCTTCTGCTTTAACCTTGTAAAATGGATGTTGCATTTACACGGTTTTACTGTTTCTGTTTCTTTAAAGACAGAAAAATGTCTCTGCAGTACTGCTGTCAGAATGCTGTAGCAAGTATACTTAGGCTATGTCTAGACGGCTCAGCAGATGAGCATCCTGGCATGCCTGGGGTCCCAGTCCTCCGACACCCTGATCACAGATGCATGACGCTGCTCCCCCTGGCCTGATCACCCACTTTCTTACCCATGGAGATGAGGACATAGGGGAGGGAAAGAAGGAGCACAAGGTGATGGTGCACTTCTGGGTCTGACTCTGATATTCTATGGGGTCCTGCAGTGCAAGCATAGTCTTGGAAACTCTCCTAATGCCCATTGAAGTCAATGGGAATTTTTCAAGTAAACACCTCTCTCGAATTCTCCGTATGACAGTAGAGGTTGTAGAAAGAAAACCTCTAACGATGGTTAGCTGAGGAAAAGTATGCTCGTGATAAGCTACAAGTACTCATATTGCCTTAGGCTCTGAGAATTGTCAGACTGGTTTAAAACCAAGATTTGAATTTTTTTTTTATGTTACATATATTAAATTTTATATTATTTCTGTAGGTATTTTGATTTTCACCATTTACTACAAGCTAAAACTTGGACTTGGAAAAAACAGCCAGGCCAAAACTTGAAATACATAAGTTATATTCACGCAATACTCAGTTTCACCAGATTACAAATTTCAAATGGAATTTTCTTCCTCTCGACTAATGCAACATATTCTCTTGATTTAGGCCACATCTTTGGAAACAGTATTTACTGTACTTAATGTCTTGTTTGACCTGATTTGATAGCTGACATAGGGGAGTCTCAAGCTATCACACTACTGCCTCATTCCATCTCTGTTAAAGAATCAAATAGTCAAAAAGAAGTAAATGTTAAGCCCAGAAGAGATCTTTTTCTCTCTTATTGGTTATGCAAAATCTGCAACTGCTGTGACCAATCATATTCAATAATATAAAAAAAAAATTAATGATCTTCTGTTTCAGGACAAGTCTCTGAACAATTCCAAATGGAACAATATTAAAAAGAGAACACAATCTGATTGATTAAAGCTTCTCCAGTGACATAGAGCAGCTTGGCTGAGCATGGTTTATGACTTTATTAATGCAACATATGCACTATTTTAATTTCAAATGCACTATTTTAATTTAGGGGAAGCCTTTTGTAGTAAGTAGGAGTCCCCAAGTACTTACCCATAACGCTGCTTATGGCAGGCTGCCTAAATTACGCAAGGATAGTCGATGTCTCAGTGCACAGAAATACTCCTTTTATTGGTACAACCAATTAAAACTGAGGTACTGTATGACAGCTGTGGAAATTGTTAATAATTAGAATCCAGCAAATGACTGCTGTGTCTTGATTCTGATCCCTGTACAGTCATACTCAGCTTGAGAGTATGTCCGAGTAAAGGTAAAGGGAGAAGAAGGAAGATTTGATTTGAACCCATTGCCTCTGGGAAATGGTGGTGGAAGTAAAAAGATGAATAGTATGTTTCTTCCTTGGGGACTTGTCAATAGTTGTATTACAGCCAACACTAGAACTGTCAGATAAATTAATCATTAAGAATTCAACTTCAAGATAGGAAGTTAAGTTTTTCTGCAGTTGCTGAATAACCAATACGTGCCCAAAGAGAAGTAGACGGCATTAGTCATAAGTGGCTATAAGCTTCTTTGCACGAGGATGGAAGAAATCACAAAACACCAGCTACCAAGTGGAGTGAGGTGGGTGAGAAAGTGTAATTGTCTTTGATATGAAAAGATATGCCTTCCCGTAGGGTCTTACTCCTTTGGATTTTTATGAAGACCTACCAGGAACTTAAAGAAAGAATCCTACAAGTCCTTGTCAACAGACATAATTTTAAATACACGTGACTCCATTTCTGAACCATGGTTGTTTATATCATTAAGGTAAGAACAAACCCCAGGATTGGTAGAATTTGGAACTACAATGGCTGCTTTGCTTATAGTTAAAATGGCAAATTGCCATCAGATTGAGTCCTGTTTAAGGTACCAAATGGTTCACTTTCAAAGCAGAATATAATTATCTCACAGTTACTCACTGGAATTTCTGGCATGAAGTAAACCCAAAAATACAGATACAGAGTTGGATTAAATATGCATAAGTGCCTACAATGTGAAAACCCATTCCTTACAGCAATACATCTTGCCAACATCTTTTAAAATTTTTGCACATGTACATAGCTAGCAGATTGTAACAGAGGTTGATAGCAAGACCAGTAAGAACTTTAATACCGTAGAGGAGAAAAAAGCCAAACCAAATCACCCCATTAAAATTGTAGGAGATAACATTTCTCAAAAGTGGTGAGAAGGTTAGGTGACCAATAATTGCTTGACAGTAAAAGCCAGATTACTTTCAACTGCAGTTGCATGTCACATACCTAACTTTGAAAGCAAAATACCTCAGCAGTAGGCTCTGTTACCAATTTTCTTCATTACTTCGAGAAGGGTAACTCACTGTTTTCTATGCAAGATTTGGATCTCTGTTTTCACAACTATAAATGGCATTACTATTCACTAGACCACAGAAGCCCACCTCCCATTTCTTTGCCCTGGGCTCGTATTAAGAAGGCAACACAAATAAACATACTATTATACTATTAAGCATATCCATTAATTATACAGTGATTTTAAAACAAAGTCCTTGAACGCCCTTTTTGGAAGGACAGGCAAATATAATTAAAGCTAAGCAGAAAAGAATTTTCCTGTGTTTCCAAAATCTAAAGCAGGGGAAAAAGCTTAATTTTTCACATTGCCTAAGGATGTGAAAAACCTTAGTGCAAGGCAAAGTGCTTGATGTCCCACACTGCAGAGGGTAACCCTCACTGAGAGGGGCTTTCTCAGAACTGAAATTCCATCCCAGATCTGAAAAACTTTGGACTGTGATGGGTATGTGACCTGAGATGGTCTGATAAGCTGACACTCTGTAAAAATAAAACACTTTGCAAATTCAAAACCAGGTCTTTATTTTTCCCTTGACAGCTATGAAAATAGAGGGTTCTGAATGCACAGTTAGTTTCACGCCAGTATAAGAAACCATTTCGTCGAGATGTTAGAAACAACAGACTCAGTCCCATGGCAGTTATGCTGAAAAACAAAATTCCAGCCTGTATCTATGGATGTTACTAATCCGCAGAAGATAATTTTATTCAGTCATCTAAAGCCGTAAAGGGATTTCCATACATATTTATTTAACTATAAGTAGCTTGTTTGTTCTTTCCAGAAACTGGCAATTAGGGCAACAAAAGGCATAACAGAGTGTAGGGCTACACCTGTCTGACTCCAGCGAACCAGCTACTCTGGTGATAATGGGTGTTCAGCGTGGAGCTGGCGGCTGCCAGGGTGGAATGCAGTCTGCAGGATGCAGGTGTTCTCATCTCACTTCTGCCCACGATCCCCGCTGTACTGGGGAGTCCACACATTCACCGAGGAGGCTAGGAAGGATATGTCTCAAGTTAGTATTGGCTTGCACAAAGAAAGACAAAATGATCCTGACAAGAGCGAGGTGTAGAAGGCAGCATCTGAACATGGTTTAGGTTATGGCCCATTCTCTGGATCTTTCAGTAATTTTACTGGCAGTTTTCGACTGTCAAGATAATGAGTCCCTGTGCAAGATATATTATCCTGGGGTGGGATATTGCATTTAGCTAAAGCATCTGTGTCGCACATGGAACATCAGCGTTTTCCAGAATGAAGGCACCACAGAGTATGAAATGCCACATGGTCTTTCACAGACAGCCCCTATATGTGCAAAAGCAAATAATTGTGGTAACTTACATATGTCTGCGTGGTAACATTATCGTGATTGTCCTTGTATTAAAGGCATTAGAACATGAACACTTGCCAACCACTGCTACAGCAATAGCATAAAAATCTCTCTTCAATGGATTTTTTCTTCTTTTCTGTAGCATTCTTGGTTATATTTTATGTGCTAACTGTTGGAAAATTCAATTTCATTGTGATCATCTGCGTAATACTCCATGTTACTGTCTGCTAACAATGCAAATGGCTCACATTTATCATGGCCTTCCAATCAAATTAACAAAAATGCTGAAGTTGTAGAAAAGAGTGCTTTTTCCAGAAACATTTAGGAATGCTTGTCACATATCTAGTTTGCATTTCTATCAGATGAGGATTTTGAAATTCTGTTGGCAAGTATGGATCTGATCTATTGCTGCGTATATACGCTCAGATAGAAGTGTTTAGATACGAAGGTAATAGGTGTCCTGAAAATAGTCCTAAGCAAACAGATTGATTAGAAAATTTGACTTCTACAAGCAAGCAAACAGGAAAGAGGTTGAGTCATTGGTCTTAATTTTAGCACAAAGTCGTGCTATCCAGGAAAGGCAAGAAGAGCTTTTGTGTGTAGAAAGGATAGGGGAAAGAGCAGAATTAAAGCATTCTCTGAAGAATTGAAATATGAATATGCTTCTGTACCTAGCATATGTATCAAGAATGAGAGCCAATCTGGCTGAGAAGATGATGTAAGGTAATGTGCTGTTGAAAATACCATAGAATGAAAAGCAGGAATAATCATCAGTCAGTCACCTAGCAATAGTCCAGACAAGCAAAATGCAACCGTGAGTACTGATAATATGCCACATACCTCATTTTATGCCTATGTTTCTCTTTTTTTTTTTTTTTTATTTGCACATGTTGTGGTTTAACCCAGCAGGCAGCTAAGCACCACACAGCCATTCATTTACTCCCCCCAGTGGGATGGGGGAGACAATCAGAAGAGTAAAAATGAGAAAACTCATGGGTTGAGATAAAGACATTTTAACAGGAGACAAAAGAAAGGGAAAATAATAATAACAATGATAAAAGAATATACAAAACGAGTGATGCACAATGCAATTGCTCACCACCCACTGACTGATGCCCAGCCATTTCCCAAGCAGAGGACCAGCTTGTCCCCTAGTTTATATACTGAGCATGACGTCATATGGTGTGGAATAGCCTTTTGGTCATTTGGGGTCAGCTGTCCTGGCTGTGCCCCCTCCCACCTTCTTGTGCACCCCCAGCCTCCTCGCTGGTGGGGTGGGTGAGAAGCAGGAAAAGGCCTTGGCTTTGTGTAAGCACTGCTCAGCAGTAACTAAAGCATCAGGGTGTTATCAACATTATTCTCATCCTAAATCCAAAACACAGCAATATGCCAGCTACTAGCCATAGGAAGAAAATTAACTCTATCCCAGCCAAAACCAGGACAGCACACCACCTAATTGCCTTTTTCTGATCTTCTCCTTGGGGTGTTTCATATGAGACCAGGTGGTCTTTGGCCCTTTGTACAACTTTTCTTTTTCCTTGAAATCTTATGGTAGTGATGAAAATGAAGAAAAATGTTGAAATGTAAAAATAAATATACATATATTTTTTCCTCTCTACAGAAAGTCAGTAACTGCCAGGTACTGGAAGGGCATGTTCCAACTGGAGTCAGTTGGACTTCAGTGAGTGTGGGTTGAGCTCTGGAGGCTACCATCCACATTTTAAACTGCAATTTTTTATTTTTTTTTTCTTATATTTCATGTTACAAATTTTGTAAGCCATCTCATCTTAGATTTTTAACATTACAATATTCTGGAAGACACCTTCCTACCTAAAAATCCAGCAAGAACAGGTGGAAATGCTGTTTTGGCCTATCTGTAGATCTAGCAGGATGACAGGAGATACCAAAATTTTGCATGAAGGAATTTCTAGACTGTTTTTTTCATCTGCAGCCTGAATAGAGGCTGCATATTTTCTATTAATCTGTTAATTAAATATTAGACTTTAAAATAAAGCATATCATTGTATTGGTACAATATCAGAGCCCAAGAACTGTAGAGGGAGTAATAACTGAGACACGGTCTTCTTTCAAGCTTCCTTGTATTGCTGCAGAATAGATTACTGAAGTAGTTCCCTCTTTGTATTTTTAAGCAGTGTCTTATGCCAGTGAACAGTGAGAAAAGGCACATTCTGTATCATCTCCACTGTTTCCGGCAGCCTAAGGTACATGCATACTACAAGTTATTTAGCTCTCCAGCTCTTTTTTGGGTCCTGGTCCTGAGATTACTCGTGATACACGAGCATTAGTTCACTCCCAGGCTCTCCTTTGATATGAAGCAACAGTTCCTACCAAAACAAAGCCTGGACATGGTTTGTTCGGGAGGTACCTTCCAGCTGTCAATTTGGGAAACGGTGACTCAAGTCCAGATTTCATGGCCCTGTGCTGTCGTCCCACAATGCCAGCAGGTTGTGCATCCCCACAGTCCTGTGTGCTCCCAGGCCAGGCCTTACCTGTGCAGCACCTGCCATGTGGACACCCTTTGGGTTCTCAGCCTAAAACTCCTGCTCTTTTGGAAGGTAGCCTTGCATTGTTTGGCACATATCAGACTGAAGATAAAAAAGCTCATAGATAAAGAGAACTGTGTTTTAGGATGACAGTGACAGTCCTTGAGGCCCACAGAAGACCCACAGCCAAGCTTTTCATAGTCCAAGTGCAGCTCTCAGTCTGCCCAACCTGACTAAGGATCTGCTCCTGGAGAGGGTATGCGGATATGCATGCTCTTTAGGATGTGGCTTCAAAAGACAGGCCACAATATGCCCTAGCGGCCTCTGTAAAAATGTTGTCAACAACTTTGTTACCCATTATTTAGATCACAAACGAGTGTATTATACAGCTCTGAGTCTCTTAAAGATAGTACATTAAACAATGATGATGATGATGATGGTGATGATGATGATGATAATAGTAAAATAAAAATTAAAGTAAATAAAATGGTTTTTCTTCCCTTTACTTCTGGGCAGGTTATACATACCACAAGCTGAATAACTCCGCGTGGACTTAAGTCTTGGTCTTCAAAGAGTGTTTTACTGTTTTGGCAGGCGGTTCTCTTCCACAGATTTCTCTATGACTGGAACAATATATCTTCAGGATCCAGGCCATTGAAACACTTCCCTCAAAAAGTATGATTTCATTTAAGTATCACACTGAGGCAGCTGAATACATGCTTATTCCTGTTCAGCCAACTCTGGATTAAGGGGATTGAGTGTGCCCTCAGTAAATTTGCAGATGACACCAAACTGGGTGGTAGTGTTGATCTGCTCGAGGGGAGGAGAGCTCTGTAGAGGGACCTAGACAGGCTGGATCGATGGGCCGAGGCCAACTGTATGAGGTTCAACAAGGCCAAGTGCTGGGTTCTGCACTTGAGTCACAAGAACCCCATGCAACGCTACAGGCTTGGGGAAGAGTGGCTGGAAAGATGCCTGGCGGAAGAAGACCTTGGGGTACTGGTTGACAGCCGGCTGAATATGAGTCTGCAGTGTGCCCAGGTGGCCAAGAAGGCCAATGGCATCCTGGCTTGTATCAGGAATAGTGTGGCCAGCAGGAGTAGGGAAGTGATCGTGCCCCTGTACTTGGTGCTGGTGAGGTCACACCTCGAGTTCTGTGTTCAGTTTTGGGCCCCTCACTACAAGAAAGATGTTGCATTGCTGGAACACGTCCAGAGGAGAGCCACAAAGCTGGTGAGGAGTCTGGAGCACAAGTCTGATGAGGAGCGGCTGAGGGAACTGG
>NW_009259975.1:2613172-2683341 GCF_000687185.1 Egretta garzetta
ATTTAAAAGAAGGATAGATGAGGTGCTTAGGGTCATGGTTTAGTGGTGGGGTGGCAGCGTTAGGTTAATGGTTGGACTTGATGATCTTAAAGGTCCTTTCCAACCTAGATGATTCTATGATTCTATTCTAAAGCAAACAAGAATATTAGGACACTTCAGTAGCACTATCCTTTGATCCCCCAAGGTGACCATACACATAACACTCTTAATGCTACGATTTTAGGCCCCAACTATATAGTATTACATAACAGATGGTGTAGAGTCTGTAGTGAGTGTGGCTGGAGTTTGCTGAAGTCTACAGCTACCTCTTGTAGGTCTACTATTCATAGAATCATAGAGTAGCTCAGGTTAGAAGGGACCTCAAAAGATCATCTGATCTGACCTATTATGGGAAGGGGAGCCTAGGCTAGATTATCAAGCACCTTGTCTACTCATTATTCATTATTCACTATTCATTATTCACCTCAATGCCCAGTAATGCAGCATAAATCCTAACAACCAGTATTTTCTAAGCAATAGTTCCAAGTCTCAGTTGCATCCCATATTTTGAAACATAGGTTCTTGTTCTCTTGTTGTAGTTTTGTTTAATTGTTAGTCTAAGTATATGGGGCTGCCTTTGCATGGTTTGACCTGATTGTCACAGGTGAGGAATAGCTGCAGTTCAGAGCTGTGAGCTCTTGGCTGACCTAAGTATTTAGCCACTTGCATTTAATTTATGCACCTAGAATCACAGGTAACTTTGAAAACTTAAGCCTTATCCTCAAAATTATTTTTCTTATCAAATACATTAGAGTGAAATTCAGCAGAGTACATCAACAACCCCTTTTAAAACATAAATTATTAAAAGCTTCAGGTGAGTCAGGGTAATTCACCCTTTTAACTGCAGCATGGTCTACTTTTCAAAATATGTTGAACATATTTCAATTGGACTGACTATGGCAATGCCTGAGGCTTTGATAAAAATTCATGACTACAAGACATAAGTGACACTGATGAATTCACTGGGTGACAGGCTGAAATGAAGAACAGAGGTGAAATTTCAAAATGTGAAAGGCTTCCAAATTTGTGTCTGTGTCTATTAATAAATCCATAGATAAAAATAAAAAATGGTATTTCCAGGAATGATGCAAAAAGAGATCACATCTTATCTCCAAGGGTAAAGCAGAATATTTAGAAAACCAGAGGAGAAATTAATAACAACTATCAGCTCCATTGGATTCATTAAATAAATGGTCAAGAACAGGACATGTCCACATAACCCCTGCCAGAACCCGTGTGTCTATGGGACTGGATTTTTAATTCTGTTACAGAAATAAGTCCATGAAAGTAAACTGCTGAAGCTGGATATGATTGTTAGTCCTACTCTCCTCAACTTCCCTTTATCTTACACATGTAATCGTTTGAGAAATGAAGTTTTTGGGGACTTGAAGCTGGAGTGCCATGAGATGTACGTATATAATATAACATAACTATATGTGTAATTTGACTTTCATGGGAAAAAGAGAGTGCTGTGACATTCTGCAAAATAAAAAAGCATCCATTTGTGGACTACAGTGAGATATCAAGGAGGAAAGAAAAGTATCTTCCTAGAGTATCCTTGTTTTCAGGCTATGCTAGAGTAGAGATAGAAAAGTCTTTTGCTTAATTAAATATTGATAGTTATATAAGTTTTAGCTGTCTGCTTAAATGCTGAACAGGATGACATTAAAAAAAATTATAATTCTCTGAACAAAGCTCCTGTGTTGGTAATTACATCTAGTACATTACCTCATAACAAGCACTACATTTGTGTAAGAGAATTTCATTTCAATTTGAGGACAATGTGGATACGTACAAAACAAAAAATAAAGAGCTACACTTTTGCTACTCTGTCAAAAAGGTTTAGTAGAAAAGTGCCTCAGAGGAAATTAATTTTAGACATTTAATTTTTCAATTATCCTCAGATTTTCAGCCAACCATTAAAATTCATTAGAGTGCTGAATGCTGCATGTTCTACATCAAGTCACAAAGCCGACAGTTGTAAATGTTTATATTTATTAATATTTCTATGATACATTTGGAGTTTCCACTATAAAAACACATTAAACACTCAGCGCTAATTCATCAGAAGCATCAAGGGTCTAAATTCCATACGTTTGGACCAGATAATAAGGAACTAAGTATCAAGTAATGGTGATCCAGACAGATTTTAAAGTTAGTATCTTCTTCTGGTCATCCTAACAGTCTATCCCTTAATTTCTTTCAGTCCAGCTAAGAAAGAATTGTTAGGCAAGTGCATAAATTCAAGCACTGTCCTAAAGTAAGGTGTTCTTTTGAACCAGGGCTCAAAATTTAAATCTGCATGTTCTAATCCAGCACTGCCTAAGCCTGAGCCATGTCTGACATAAAAACTGTTGACTTTGGAGTAAGGTCTTCATGCCTTTAATGACAGCCACAGCAGCTGCCCACTTTTCCAGGCATTACTACTATTATTTCTCATGATGCATTTAGGACAGACAGGAAACACGTTTTCCAAGTTTGCCAAAAGAGTTGGTTCCAAGATCCATTTTTCAAGACATTTTAGACATTGCCAAGCACAGCCTCTCCTCTCCTCTCCTCTCCTCTCCTCTTGAAAATGTTTTGACCATTGTGAATTCTAGCAACTGTGATACTTAATAACCTGCATACAAGAATAATGACTTATGAGTCTTAAGTCTGGAACTGCTTTGGAGCCATGCCAGCTGAAGAACAAAAGTCACATAGTGAGGATGCTTTTTCCCTAATCATTACAAACCTTTTGTCTTATCACAGCTTGTCTACTTAGAAACCTTTTTAAAACTGTACCTATTATCCATCTCTGTTCATCAAAAGAATACCAACAAGGCTAAAAAAAACCCCACCTTACGATAATATTTCTTCTATCAAGGCTATCTTTTAAATAAATTCATTACAATAGACATTTCCCCCATGGTGCTTGACCTCAGAATGTATCAGGTTGTTGAAAGTAGCCTCAGGACTATCACAGAAACAAAAGCTAAACTGTAAGATTATTTTAAAATCACATTATTGTCTAAACCACCCTTCACATTTTTAAAAATGCACCTTTGCTTTTCTAGAAATATGAAAAAATGCAATAGTATTACAAGACAAAGCTAAAACTACAAGGTCCTAATGCAGCAAATATTTAATTTACTGAAAAGAAAATATGTAAAAAAAAGGATAAATTCCTTAATAGTGCTGCTTTTCTGGATAAAATTTTGCACAATAAAACATATTCTTTGCAACAACTCGATTCTCCCCTCACCCTTAGTGCTGCTTCAATTTTGTTTTGCTTTTCATCGGAATAGTATCTGCTTAGCTTACTGCTTATAAAATTGCAGCTTTATTTTAGTCAGTACTACAGCTGAGCATATACAATCTGTCAAAACACCATGAAGTAGGTAACTGGAGAGGAAGAGAGCCTTTCTGCTGAACTTTCAATCACAAGAGAATTTTCATTAAACAATAGTGCTAAAAAAAATGCTACGAAAGATTTTCTGCTCATGTCACACTGACATATAATTTGATCAAAGTTATATATTCCTTAAAATGCTTGTAATCATCATCACTTTTAAAATTGCTCTGTGTATCCAACATTTACTTATCATTCCCTATATGAAATTTTCTTAAGTAATTTAAAACAAACTTTATATATGATTTTATGGGATGTATCTTCTTTCTTTTATTGTGCAGAATAAACAATATCCACAGCTTCCTTATTGTATTGGCTTTATGTGATATATTCTGTTCCTACATTATTGTGAGGTTCTTATTCTCCGATATCAGTATTGACTGAAACAGTTTCCTTTAAAATTAATCTACTGTTTTATGTTTTAAGTGACATGGTTTAGTGGTGGAATGGCAGGGTTATGTTGATGGCTGGACTTGATGATTTTAAAGGTCTTTTCCAACCTAAATGATTCTATGATTCTATAATTCTAAGTGAAAGGGATAACAGTCTGAACATATTAAGAGACCACAGTCCCCTGGGTTCAGGTGCGTGTGTAAGTACAGAGTAGACACCATTTATGGAGAAATGGTTTAATTCTGAATTGTTGTAGGGGACAAAACCAATCAAGTTTTAACATTGTTTGCAACCGGGCAAAACTCACATCTCAAATTTGTTCAAAGTGGATACCTTTTTAGACTGTATTTAAATTACTGTCTGTAAATTGTTTTTGCAAAAGGTAAGTTATCATTGTTAAGTAAATGAAAAATGACAGTTCATGTGTCCCAGGAATAGGATACTGCTCTAAAAATTAGAGCTGCTCACTTTTTCAAGAGTGGAGATGAAAGAACAGTAATAATAAGATGATCTTCCCTAGATATTGCCAGTATTTTGCATTATGCTTTTATGTGATAACTTGTATATAGAAGATCTTTTGAGGATATTAAAACTCCCAGGTAGTAGAGATCGATCCCATTATTTTATAACTGCTGTGACTTGCAGTGGGTATGGAGAGATTTTTGTATCAACGGCTGCTTAGCTCCTTCTCTGGAGCAAATCAGTCTTCTTCTCAGGCTAAATTATTCCTCACAAATTTCCCTGCTTTGGTTCCCAAGATGCCTTTTAATAAGATAGTTGAGATATGCCTTCACGGATTTGTACTGTGCAGTGAAGGCATGCCATTGCTATCAAATGCATTAGCATGAATTTTTTCATATCCAACTTTATCCACCTAACATATAGGTACCTGATCTATCATAATCATGTAGATAAATTCACAGAGTGTGAGGCATCTCCAAAGGACAATTCATCTTATGCGCTGTGAATACCTACCTAGGGATGAGAGGAGTCACACTGAAGAGGTTAATTTATCTCCATTGAAGCAACCCACATCACTAGCATAGATTAGGTAGATAGTTTTTAGGTGGCTAGTGTTGGGTGAGATGAATGTCACCCCAGGTGATGAAGTAGTGCAGTAGGTCAATGTCTGGGTCCTCTGTATTATGCAGTATCTGTTACTCCTGCTGATATTACTGTTTCTAATCAACAGCAAACAGTTGCAATGAACCACCAGTCCCACTCTAATGTATCTGAGCAGGAAATTTAGTATTAGCTATGTCATCAACCACAGCCTTTCTTTTTCTTAAGGATTTTTTTCTTTGTCCTTGCTGAACAGAAACAGAAAGACAGCATATTAAACCTTTCTCCAGTCTTTGTCTTTACATCATTCCTCTCCCTCCCATATACTATAAATATAGATTATCCATCTTTCTATGCTAGAGTGAGGAATTATTCAGAACGTAATGCAACACATCAGAATAGTCTGAGCTTCTTGATGAAAGGCTATATAGTTTCCTTAGTTGTACACTTTGTAAGTCTTTGATCTATTATTTCTCCCCGCCCGCATGCTAGAGAAGGACAGTGTGGGTACTGGATTTTGCTTTTTTGCAGCTTGGGAGTCAGATCTGCTGCAGGTTACTTCATGACAGTCTCTCATTCTTGGCAAATATTACTATTCTGTACAACAGTAAAGTGAGATAGACTGATCTGGAAACAGACTGATGACAATTATTTAATATATTGTGCCAGAATGTCCTTTGTTTTACTCAGTCAATCATCTCTCATCTTTTTGTGTGTGGGTTTTTGGGTTTTTTTTTTAACATTATGTTCAAATGTCCTAAATTCTGTGGAGGAGCACTGTGAATTTAGATGCATGTCTTTGGAATAGATAATATCTTACTGTTTCATGGTTTTGACAGTAATGCCCTCATCTGTGACTCAGGCTTCTGAAACTCTCCTGGAGCAAATAAGACATGACAGTAGGAGCTGCCCAGATGATGCATAAGGAGTACCACCTTAGGTGGAACTGTGAAAGATGGATTTTTCTGTGACACAGTTCCTGACCCCTCTGATCTTGCTTCAGAAATGTGCCTTGAATCTGCAGGAAACCAACAGTCATGTTGTCTTAACCGTGCTGGGGTGATGGAAGGTAGGTCTAAAAATTCCTTCCAGCCAATGACAACTCAGCCAGATATTTTCATTACCTGGGTGGGAGGGGTGTCCAGCCATTCAGCTGCACTGTTGCTCTACTAACTTGTTTTGTAAGCCTTTTGTCATTTGCAATGTCCTGAAGAGCAACTGAATGCGCTAAAGGTAGCTGTAAAAATGCAGTGGTAAGAAAGTAATTCAATTCAGTGATTCAAAATTACTTTTTTGATATGTAACTGAATCCTAAACAAATCAGTGATACTTTCCCGTTAACTACAGCATTTTCAGAAACAGAGTGTCTCTTTTGGTGCATAATTATAAATTACACCTTTTCTAATGTCACCTTGCCAGGTGGTTTTCTTGACATCTATATTTTGATTTTAAAAGCTGTTTTCTATTAACAATATCTTCTATCTTTGTTCTCAGGTCAGTGAAGAAATAGTTCTATTCTATGGTATTTTGCTTCCATTTATATCTTATGGCTTCCTTCTAAAAAAACCATAGAAGTAAAAGCTCTTTTTCAGTTTTAAGTTAAACTTCAAAAAAAAAAAAAAAAGAAGACACAAGAATGTGGTGTTTCAGGGAAGATTTAGAAATTCAGAGAAAATTTCAGAGAAATACAATGTATACAACAGTAATAAAATAGAGGAATAAAATAAGTTAGGATAATTTTT
This sequence comes from Egretta garzetta, assembly GCF_000687185.1. NCBI lineage: Eukaryota > Metazoa > Chordata > Aves > Pelecaniformes > Ardeidae > Egretta > Egretta garzetta. Next base: position 2,619,800 of record NW_009259975.1, read on the forward strand.
ATTTTTCTATTCTGTTGTTCTCAGGGAGCTAAATGACCAAAAAAAAAAAAAAAAAAGTAGAATGCTCCTGGATGTACATTGATCCTGATTGTGATGATTTACACATAGCGCACCACCAGACCATATTTAACCTGTAAAGGAATCATATTTGAAAACTTGAATGTGGGAAAACAGTAAGAAGGGTATTTAGCCACTGGACACCCAAAGGAGCTTTGAGGGAGGGGATGACATTGGTGGAAGGACAGTACCTGATACTAGACATTGGATCCCTTGCTATAACATCTTTCTTTTTCTCTTTTCCCTGTTTTTTTGTGCTGTACTCACACAAGGAAGACACACTTTCATGCTGTGCACTCGTGAATAAAAATGGCATGAGTATTAAATCCAGGTTTGCTTCTCAAATTCTCAATGTAAGTATCAGCCATCACAAAGATCTTAGATGAACAGAAAGCAGGTGAGAAAGCCCTTAGATCTTCCTTAACAGACCCGTCCTGCTTTGTTTGTGAACTTTCTAGAGTAATTCAGGTGGGCTTCCCAATGGGCTGCACTGCAGTGGCTGGCCAGAGGGTGAACCAGGTACCTAACTCTTCTCCCCTCCCACTTTCATACTCCACAACATGGTGTCTCCTCTTTGTTGGTGATTGCCCCTCCATCCTCAAGTTTCCAGTGCTGAAGAAATGAAGAATTAAACTATTTCAGAGGGAGTTATTCTGGTTGTAATGTAAGGCGGTTTAATCATTATTCATTCCCATATCAAAGTAGGCATGCACCAACGGTAGCATTTTTTAGAATTCTGCCTGTATTTCAGACTAGTCAATAGAGCCCTGAAGGCAAAATTGAACCACTGCGTAAATTAAACAAAAAAGGAAACTGAGTGGACACAAGAACAGCACTTGGCATTTGCATAGTTCTTTGTTGGCTTGGCCTTGCATGTTAAACACAGATGTGAGTGCTCACTGGGAGTACAACTGTCTAAATACAAGAAGACATCTGAAAATGGTGGCTGGCCCAGCCTGAATTCTACAGAGAGAAAATGTTGCATCATTTTCAGTAGTAATTAAAGCTATTGAATATTTTAACAATTATTTGTAACAGAAAAATTGTGCTCAGAATATATTATACAGCTGGCCAATGTTTCTTTGGTTGTGCTTTTTCTTTAAAAGAGTGCTGAAGCACAATTACATAAATGGCAGCAGAAAATGAAGTCAATAACATTTCAAGATCATATTGATTTCTAGACAAAGCCAAAGGAATGTTTATACTTTTTTTTTTTTTCAGATATCCCAATAAGGAAAAAATACAATTAGTATCTTAAGAAAAAATATAATTCAAAAATTCTCTGTGCAGAGAAGAAGGACTGGAAGTCAAGAAGAAAAAGCTCTTACTCCCAAACATATTGTACTAAAATCATTGCTTCTATTCTCTCCAAGGGCTAACTGTGCACTTCACTCACAAAATAGACAACTATTTCATAAACAGAAGCAAAATGATGAAGGATCTTGATACGTATTCATAGGAGCTAAGATTTAGCTTCTGATTTCATGGGAAAAGCTACAAAAAGCAGAACTGGGTACTTAAATTGAAAATGTATTCACTCTAAACTGTTCAGAAAAGAATTCATAGGCTCCCGGATGCTCCCAGTTGCCACAGACACACAATTTGTTGCTACCCCAGTGCTGAAAGAAAAATTATCAGTTCTATTCCTACAGTGAAGGTAAGTCATGGCCATTTCAAGAATTTTATATTAATGTCTATGTTTCATGGAGTCAGTGATAAACTAAGAACTTTAGCAGCGATGCATATACACAAAAAGAAGATTTTCCCCTTTGGGAGTGAGAAAATGGCAATATCACGTGACTGGTGACTAGCTCTGCTCAAAATTTTTTCAGTTACACATTTTTTATGAGTAAGAACCACTTTGAGAAAACAAGAATTATTCACAGAAATTTCTGCACAAAAACTTTCTTAGGTCTAAGGTAGACTTCATGGGGAAGAAAACGAAAAAGGGACAATGTAATTACAGAAGAGCAAACAGCTCCATGGCTGGGGCACTCTCTGAGATGTAAAGCTACTCTGTAACATGGGATGTCACTTCACAAAATTTTCTGGGTGATTATAGCACAATATCATGTCAGGACAAGTCCAAAATTCATAGTGTGAGAAAGAAACACAAATGTGCAGGGTAGAAAAGGGAGTTAAAACACATATTGGTAAATCCCCTAGTCTGGAACCATTGTTGAGGACGATGAAGGCTGCTGCACTGCACATCTACTACATATTCTAACACATTTTCAAGGATCCACTTGCTGTAAAGAAACACAAATATAGTTTAAAACCTTTGCTTCTAGTACTTCTAGTACTGACAGAAGATGAAGAAATTAGCTAAAAATGTTTTCTGGAATTGCTGTATGTTGAACCAATGCAGATAACATACTTCTAAAATGTTGATTTTTTTCACAGATAATTTCTGAGCAGAAGAACTGGACAAATTGTTCACAAGTGCTCTTGTGTACAGTAGTTTGTTCAAAACTGAATGCTAAGAAGGATAGCAAATAGGAGGGGTTATCACAGGAATAATTGTGCATCTCTGGAAGAAAATTACAAAGATTTGAGATTTATATGAAAAGTAACCGAATTGCAACCTAGGATTCTGTATTGCCAAGAAAAAATGTGGGCTGCTATATAATAATAACAAAACCAAGGATAAGCTAATTCCTCCATGTTGTTTTCTCTGCCATGAGACAGAGAAAACAGAAATGCTATTCCTGTTTAAGCAACCATTCATCTGAATAAAATCAGAAGAGTTTTTCTGCACTGCTTTGACAGTTGCTTATATCAAGTATGACCAAAGGTCTAAACTAACTTCAGAAAATCCTGCTAGAACCAGGAAAACTCAATATTTTTTTAGGCAAGGCATTTATTTTGAGAATATTCATGCAATGTAAAAGAAATTTAACATTTTCCAGTTATCTACTAGTGAGATAAAATAAGATTTTAATGATGTTTGGAAGTCAGATCATATTTAAAGTCAAGAATGGTATGTTTTCTGCATAAAAGAAAATAATTTAGAAGGGAATAAGAGAAATTTAAGCTTGTAACATTAAGATTTGAGAATGCACTGCTTTGACTAGTGCTGATTTCAAAATATGACCCAAAGTCTAAACTAACTTCAAGAAATCACAATTAGTTTATTTATTTTTAACTTGAGAATATAAATTATAAGCTCTGAGGCCAGGAAAAACATACTGAAGCATTTTGCTCTGCATTCCTGATTTTAGTGTAGTTGGCTCACGAGTCCTGCTCCAAGTCTGCTCTGAGCTGCACAAATGCTTTTTGTGTAACCCCTACCTTATCCTCACTGTACAGAGCTACAAAGTAGGAGAGGTTGAAGGCAACTTGCATGGCCTCTGTAAATCATCCTAGAAATCATTCAGTCATGGTTAGCGATTTCAGTAGTTTTTAATAAACCACAGGACAATACCAATGACTGGGTGACTTGGATTGTCTACTGTTCTGTTCCTATGTTATAAAATGACATAGACTGTAGCAGAAATGTTACAGAGGAATTCGTTAGCCTGCTGGAGATAGTTGCTTAGTGTTTGCAGTGACTGACTCAGCTGGTTCAGCTGCTCAGTGGTTGTTCAGTCAATGGTTCAGTTCTACAGAGCCATGGCAGGAGGGGCTCCTGGGACCTATACAGACCTGAATAATTACTGTTCCCCAGGCCATAAAACAAGAAAAACTCTGAACCCATGGGGAGAGATGGAGCTAAAGACTATCTGGTTTACAGCTTCTCCATTTGTGATAGCTTTAGTGTTAGGAAAATCAAAAGCACTATTTTGGATCCTGTGTCCACTGCCAGCTATGCACAATCTATTTTAAGTATTTTTTTTTTTTGTTTCTATCAGATATCCGAGTAGCAAATTAATCACATTTGTAGTAGTGACAAATTTTTTTCAGCATTACTGAAATGAAGAAATATTTCAGATTGCAATATCAGTAAAGTGTTAGCCTCAATCGTAGACTGATCATAATCTTGTTAGTTAGTAATGGTATTCAAGCCTATGGTAAAGCCTAAGAGCCAATCAAGAAAGGAGTCCTAATGTGGCAGCCGGTTTACAAAATAGCAAGAGTACACAGACTCTGGCCAAGAGGTAAAAAATTAAAGCAATAGAGGCTGTAGCACACATGCTGAGTGAACAGCAGGATGTCAAAGTTTTCTTCTGCATGCAAATGCTTATTGTAAAAGGATAATGAAAGGAGATTGGTGAGTTAAGAAGGACGTGACAGATTTGAGATTCTGGATGCACGGGCATCTTCTTGTTACACCCTCAAGCAGATCAACACTCCCACCCAATTTGGTGAGGGTGCACTTGATCTGCTTGTCCAGATCATTGATAAAGATATTCAACAGAAGTGGCCTCAGAACTGAGCCCTGGGGAACAGCACTTGTGACTGGTCACCAACTGGATTTAACTCCATTCACCACAACTCTTTGGGCCCAGCCACCAACCAGTTTATTGCCGAGCGAAGAGTGCACCTGTCCAAGCCATTTTGTCCAGGAGAATGCTCTGGGAAATAGTGTCAAAGGCTTTACAAAAGTTTAAGTAGACGACATGCACAGTCTTTCCGTCATCCACTACGTGGGTCACCTTGTCATAGAAAAAGATCAGGTTGGTCAAGCAGGACCTGTCTTTCATAAACCCATGCTGACTGGGCCTGATCACCTGGTTGTCCCGTACATTCTGCATGACAAATTAAGGTAACAAAGGAGATGTTATCTCCTTTGGTAGCAAGCAGCCAAACAAGGTGGAAGAACACAACAGCAAAAACTGGTGTTTATTTGGAGTCAGTTCTGGTTTCCTTTGACACTAATTTCATTGTTGGATTGCCTGATATATTTTTTTCTGTAGTTTTTCTCAATACTCTGCAAGGAATGTAGAGATGTACATCTTGACAGTGATGGTCCTAGTATTTTAGGGACAATTCCCCATAACACTTGATAATTCTATTAGATACAGGGCAGGTGAATGTCTTTTGTGATTTATCCCTGTGGCGGGTTTGATCTTGGCTGGACGCCAGGTCCCCACCAAGCTGTTCTGTCACTCCCCCTCCTCAGCAGGATGGAAAGGCTCATGGGTCAAGATAAGGACAGGGAGATCACTAAGTGACTACCGTCACAGGCAAAACAGTCTTGACCTTTGGGAAACCAGTTTAATTTATTACCAATCAAATCAGAGTAGGATAATGAGAAAACAAAACCAAATCTTAAATGCCTTCCCTCCACCCCTCCCTTTTTCCTGGGTTCAACTTCACTCCCAATTTTCTGTACCTCCCCCACCCCGAGTGGTGCAGGGGCATGTGGAATGGGGGTTGTGGTCAGTTCATCACACATTGTCTCTGCCGTTCCTTCCTCCTCACACTCTTCCCCTGCTCCAGTGTGGGGTCCCTTCCCAGGGAGACAGTGCTCCACAAACTTCTCCAGCATGAGTCCTTCCTACAGGCTGAAGTTCTTCATGAACTTCTCCAGTGTGGGTCCTTTCCATGGGGAGCAGTTCTTCAGGAACGGACTGCTCCAGCATGGGACCCCTATGGGGTCACAAGTCCTGCCAGTAAACCTGCTCCAGTGTGGACTGCTCTCAACTTGGGTCCACAGGTCCTGCCAGGAGCCTGATACAACATGGGCTTCCCACAGGAACGCAGCATCCTTCAGGCATCCACCTGCTCTGGCGTGGGGTCCTTCCTGGGCTGCAGGTGGATAACTGCTCCACTATATCTCCATGGGCTGCAGGGGGACAGCCTGACTCACCATGGACTTCAACACGGGCTGCAGACGAATCTCTGCTCCAGCACCTGGTGCACCTCCACTCCCTCCTTCTTCACTGACCTTGGTTTCTGCAGAGTTGTTTCTCTCACATATTCTCAATCCTCTCTTTGGCTGCAGTTTCTATTGTGCAGGGTTTTTTCCCTTTCTTAAATGTTATACCAAAGGCGCTACCACTGTTGCTGATGGGCTCAGCCTTGGCTAGCGGTGGGTCCATCTCGAGCTGGCTGGCATTGGCTCTGTTGGACATAGGGGAAGCTTCTAGCAGCTTCGCACAGAAGCCACCCCTGTAGCCCCCCCAATACCAAACCCTTGCCATGAAACCTTGCCATGCAAACCAAATACAATCACAAACTATTAACAATCCAAACTATTTACTAGCTCCCCTCAAAGCTATTTGAGTAATTGAAATCCCTTACTTGGTGGATTTTAGACCCTAACTGATCAGACTTTGTCTTTTCTATACATTTAAAGCAAAAGTAAATAGGTTTCTGTAACTGATTGTCACTGCAGAAGTCTATGAAGTAGGTATTTAACAGACAGAAAACCAAGAAAAAGAGTAGAAGTCTAGGAAGGGACTCTGTCTCCAGCAATATATGTCAATAAACAGTCATTTAAAAAGAGGGAGGGGTAAACAGCAACTCCTGATAGTTAAGTGCAAAACATGCAAGTAAATTATCTGTTTCTACAGTTCTATTTCTTACATTGCTACTTTTCTCCAAATTGAAATGTACTTTTTCAGCCTTCTCTAACCCACAAGGCTCTTTCCCAAACCAATTCCTTTAGTCCAAGTGCTGGCAAAGAAGGAGTAGGAAAGGTCAAGAGGCTGAAACCATCAAAATTTGTAACTGGCAGAAAATGGCAGTTAATAAAAATAAAAGTCAAATTGAATTGTTGAGTTTCTGAAAAATACAAGTCACATCCCTCTGAGCTTGGAATTATGCATAACTAGCAGATTTGCTTGCACATTTTAATTTTTTTTCATTGCTTTGTAAAATATCTGAAATTATTGTATTTTGGTGTTACGTATTTCCAAAGGACAGGACACACACTGCTAATGACAGAAGAACAAGAAGCAAACACAGTGGTTTTTGTTTTGCTTCATTTGTTTTCTTGTGAATAAACTTGCATATAACTCAAAAACTTTGAAGGATGATCTAATGCAAAATGTAAAAATGAATTATTCTTTTTTAATGTGAAACAGAAGCTAAATCTGCCAAATTTCATGTAAATTATTTCCACTTATCTTGGTTTTTTCCTCCTTACTACCCTTCTTCCCTGGCTATGAACACCTCCTATTGAATTAAGCCTGGTGTTCAACTGTTATTTCTCGATTTACTTCTTTGTCCTACCCTGATCAAGGTTTTTCCATGTCATAACATTATTAAAACATTGAACACATTCTAAGGCCAGTGTAAGATTTAAGGAGAATTTTGGTAAAGCATAATTAGCATTACGTTAAAATGAACTGTTTGAGGAATAAATTGTTACAGTTTGTATCATGCTGAAAGACCATAATGAAAGCCTTTAAGATTAAATTCTGCTATTTTTTCCTAAATTCTATCGAAACTGGCAGGAGGTAGATGCCTGGCAGTTTTATTTTTCCATTATCTTCCATGGCAGCAAGCCATCTGCAAAGGAAATGAAACAGATTCAGCCAAGGCAGAGCACACTGCTACAGGATATCACCCCATGAAGACATAATACAGAATAAAAGAAGCAGATATTAAATAATTTATCAATGCTATCACGTGACAGGTGAATAGCAGCATCAGGTGTAAACTCGTCTCTCCCTGCCCTGGTTCCTTCCCTAACACCTTCCTGCTCCTTTCTGAGGATGGTAATCATAGAATTATAGAATCATGGAATAGTTTGGGTTGGAAGAGACCTTTAAAAGTCATCTAATCCAACCCCCCCTTGCAATGAACAGGGAATTCTTCAACTAGATCAGGTTGCTCAGAGCCCCATCCAATCTGACCTTGAATGTTTCCAGGGATTGGGCATAATAATGGTTATAATCAAGACTGTATTCTAGTTTCCAGTTTTTAATTCTAAGAATGACATCATTCATAAAACATAAAATATTAGTGACTCTGTGGCACAAGTATGTGCTTTTCATTCCAGGGTATGCTTCCTTGAACAGACATTTAAAATTAACATATAAATTAATTTAGCTCTGGTTAAATGAATGCAAATTGATATTTTGGCAACCATTCTGAGAACAATAAATTTATCATTTTCTCTTAGCCAGGAAGATCTACTATATGAGAGCATCCCCAATGAAAAATGTGAACCCGAGCTCCTGACATTACTGACAAACTCATTTGTCAGTAATCTGCAGGTTGATGTACTGAATTGTTTACAGTATTTTACACAGATTATGAGTTGGGCACCTGTAACACTATGCCATTAAAACTGGGCGCTCATTTTATATTCTTCTCTTTTGTTTTTCCTTTCTTCAGGGTGGATAAAACATACTATTGTTGTTCTCAGTGCATAAGCCTGACTCTTCACTCCTTCATATCTGTTGACCTGACTGTAAATATGAATCTGATCATACGGGTTTGGCAGTGGAAAAAAGATATATTTATATGAGTGCTGCTTATACCACTTTCCTTTGTAGATGGACAACCTGAAACATCGCACTCCAACTGACCTTCTACTCAGGAATAAGCCTTTACTGATTCTCCATCTGAATTACTGAACCATTACCAAAATAAAATGAAAAACCTGTTATGTATACATGCAGTGGCTGAATGGGATGTAGTGACAGAAATTGATGATAATGTGCATGCATGCAGCTCTTGGTACGGGTCTTACTTCATAGGTGTTTAAGGGAAAATTCATTTTTATACTGCTAAATGGGAATCACTTTTGCATCAACGCTTCCTATTAGATACTCCACAGTCTTTACCATTCCCTATGTAAGGAAAAGTTTTGCAATGTTAACACTTAAGCTGTGTGAAACAATTTCTGCAATTACAATGTAACTGGTTAAAATATTTATTATCTGTTCACATTATGCTTTTTTTTTCTTGCTTAACATTTTTGATGCACTCATTACTGGAAAGTAGCAACCACATTTTTTAGAGGAGTAACTAAGTTGTTTGAGAATAGTTCACATTCATTACAAACCAAGTGTATAATGCTCATAATCCTTAATAACATAGAAATTAACAGTAGAGCTCTGCAAAGCTGTGTAAATTCTGTAGCTATTCAAATTCTAAATCCATGCTGAAAGGGAACTTCATTAAGACAGTTGCATCTTATTTCCAGCTGCAGCTCAATCTTTAAATAACTGTACTAGAAAAAGAATTTAAAGGCGCCAACTTATATAAGTTATTAACGTGAATAAAGGACAAGTGCTTTACAGTGTAATACCCCCCGTAAGTCTGTCTCCAAGTTTTCTGATGATTCACAGCGTATCCAGGCAACAAAGTAAATGACAGCTTTTGAATGTATTTCCTGTTCTTTCTTCATCCACATTTATAAACTTTTTTTTTTTTTTTCCCCAGAAGACTGGTTAGGCATTTTGGTAGCAGTTTTAAAAAACTTCCATTTCATCAGTTTAAGAAGGAAAGATGTCCACTCAGCCAGTTTGTTATGTGATCTAAAGATATATTTGTTCTTGCATGCTTTCCAGATTTTTGACTTACCTCCTGTTACAATTAAGAAATGCTTAGGTTTGCCCATATCTCTAACCCCTGACTTAGTCACCTATGCATCTCTCTAGCTCCTTTTTGGTACCTCCATATTTCTGTTGCCACACACAGATATAGCTATAACTCCATTCCATGGAGCATGTGGACTCACAGCCTACTGCATACATAAAACTTTTATATTTACTTTCACTCGGTTTTGTATTGTTTCTGATTAACTGTCAATTTAATAATGGTCCCATTTAAACAGACCTTACAGAATTTGATGCTCAAGTCTGGAATTTTATGCTCAAGGCTATAAACAAGGTAAGGAAGGTGATGCTGGTGAACTCATTCTTTTGGATTGCTTGCAGTTCGTATTGTTCAAGCTTCGGTTTGCAGGGAACAATTTCACCAGCTCTATCCTGTCTCTGGTATATTTATAGTAAAAAGAGAGACCCTTAATTCTAATAGTTGCAAGGCTAAGTTCATTTCTCTCACAGCACATTTATTCCATTTTAAATTTAATTTAATTTCATTGTTCTGCAATTCCATTTTACAGGGTCTTTCCCCAACAATTACTTTTCTGGATGATTCATGAGAGTTGAGTGGCTTATCCCAGAATCTCTGCCCCTGGCAGTTTCAGCATGTCAAGTCATCAGATTCTAGTGAGAGTCAAAATGGATACCCAGGAAAAAAATAACTCTTCTGAATATTGTTTCATTAATTATTTTTTCTATATCCTGAAAAGGCCTCAGTATCCAAGTAATTCTCCTTCTTTTGAAATCCATGTATTTCAAAATCAGTTGTTGGAAAGACAAGTGATTACTTTATTGTGCCTGTTGTGTATTGACTGACACTGATTTTCAGAAATAACCCTACTTCATGGACATATACTGATCTCTGAACCATGCTGAGAGGTGTGGTTGACATGCTTGACGTACAGGATGCCATCTAGAAGGACCTGGACAAGCTCGAGAAGTGGGCCCATGTGAACTTCATGAGGTTCAAGAAGGCCACATTCAAGGTTGGGGCAACCCCTGGTATTAATACAGGCTGAGGCATGAAGGGATTGAGAGCAGCCCTGTGCAGAAGGACTTGGGGGTACTGGTGGATGAAAAGCTGGACATGACCTGGCAATGCACACTCACAGCCCAAAAAGCCAACCATGTCCTGGCTGCATCAAAAAGAGGCATGGCCAGCAGGTCAAGGGAGGTGATTCTGCTCCTCTACTCTGCTCTGGTGAGACCCCACCTGGACTACTGCATCCAGTTCTGGTGTCCTCAGCACAGGAAAGACATGGACCTGTTGGAGTGGGTCCAGAGGAGGGGCACAAAAATGATCAGAAGGCTGGAACACCTCTCCTATGAGGACAGGCTGAGAGAGTTGGAGTTGTTCATCCTGGAGAAGAGAAGGCTCCAGGAAGACCTTATTTTAGCCTTTCAAGCTTAAAGGGGGCTTATAAAAGAGATGGGGACAGACTTTTTAGTAGTGATAGGACAAGGGACGATGGTTTTAAACAAAAAGAGGGTAGTTTCAGACTAGATATAAGGAAGATATTTTTACAATGAGGGTGGTGAAACCTGAAAAGGCTGAAATTCATCTAGAAATGCTATGAGAAAGAGACAACAGAAACAAAATATAAAGAAACAAATAAAAATAACTACTCTTAAAATTCCACAGAATGTCTAATGGTAGTGAAATTTTTCCTCCAACAAACAGTCCACCAAACCTGTGCACTACTCTGCACTAATTCAAGGACCTCTTTCTTCCCTCCTTCAGTTCAATTCCCACAGCAGTGACTATTCCTCTAAACTCCCTTTGAAAAGGGGTTAACTCAAACTAACTGAATTGCTGTAGGAAGACACATGTGAACAGAACTTGACTGTTCATAATTGGAAGAAATTGGAGACTTTTTACTGCTCAGATTGAGATAAACTGTTTTATTCACCTTTCTGGTACACACTTTGCTGAGTAATGAATCAGGGGGGAAGGGTCTGCCTTTTTGTGTCAGCAGACTCTCAGATTGCTCATGCATCTTATTGAACATCATCTTGCTAGGCAGAGTGGGAAGAGTTTTACATTTGGTTAAGGAAAGTTAAGAGCTGATAGAGGGGTCTTAATAAAAATGAGGGCAAGTCACCTGAAGGAAGGACAAATGAAAGAAAGAGGGAGGAGAGGAGAGAGGTATTTCCAATTTAACCACACTGTAATAGATTAATGCATGGGTTTTGTTTAATTTATTTACTCTTGTGTTTCATAATTACTTTTCATGATATTGCCAAATGTGGATGATATAAATAAATATTCTCATTTGCATTTTATTTTACCTGAAAAATTAATAGGGATTTTGAGGTAACTGGATAATATCAAGGCACTTTTCATCCAATGGCATAGTAAAAAAAAAAAAAAAACTGGATTACTGAGGAATCTTTGTCTCTCCCCAGAAAATTCTTCAAAAAAGCCAAATAGCCGGTAGACTGTTTGAAAGCTGTCTACCTAAAAAGATGTTGCACAGTAGAGAACTGATACCACAAAATCAAAAGAGAAAAAAGTCCCTGAAAAAGGGACTGTGGTAAGTGGAGAAACTCTTTGGAAATGTGTGGATGTCTCCTAAATCACTTGAGTCCAGAAATGCAGAAGTATAGGGAAGGTACATGACAAGCTCTTTTGTTCCAGCTATACATGGGTTCTTAGAAAGCTGGAAAAAAACCCAGATGACTTGATGTATGTGAAAGCCTGCAAAGTCACCAACTTGATGGTCTCCTTCATTGGGCAAGGTTAAGAGGTCTGGCCTGGTGGCTAGGGACACGTGAGCTCCTTCCCCCATGCCTAACATCTAGCAGGGCACAGATACGCTGCTCTACCTGGGCATCCCTACAGATCTGCAACGAACCCCTCCCCAGCTCCTAACTGGGACAAAATGGAGGTGAGGGTGTCAGAGTGGGTGTGAAGGTGATCAGGTCTGCTGTGGGTCCTTGCCTTCAGGGAAGATGAGCTCATAGTCATCGTGCCAGTCCTGCCCATTTTCTGGTACTGCTTTTCTCCATGACTTGGGTCAGGGCAGCACTGGCTCCCTTCCTAGCAGCTATATCCATGTACCATGTACCCAGAACAAGTTAGTGAGGCAGGATTTCCCTTCCCAGAGGCCATGCTGATTCTTTCCTTACAGGCTGTGTTTATCCATGTGCTCAGTAATCTCATCCTTTAATATAGACTCTTCCATTTTACCACAGATGAAAGATGTACTCAGTGGTCTGCAGTTCCAGGATCCTCTCTGGAGCCCTGTTTGTGGATAGGTCTTACAGTGGCAATCTTCCAGGTCCCTGGCTCAGTGGCTGCTTGTAATGATAGGTTACACGTTTTGGCCAGCAGCTCTGCAATTTCACATTTGAGTTCCTTCACAGCTCTTGGGTGAATGGCTGCTGATCCTGGTGACTTATTGACATCTAACTTATTCTATGCGGTCTAATACTTCCTGTATACTTAGCTCAAATTGATACAGCTCCCCTGACCAATCTGCTACAAAAAATACACTGGATGTTGGAAACTCCCCAACATCTTTAATGGTAAAAGAAAAATATACAAAAAATAAATCTCATTCTCTGCTCTGGCCTTATTCTTAAAAGGCACTTTAACACCTTTGTCATCAGGTGGTCCAGCTGTTTCATGAGCTGGCTTCCAGCTTCTGAGGTATTTTCAGACCTCTTTATTATCGATTTGAGTATCTTTTCAAAATTCATTTATTTTTCCTATAATTTCCTCTGAACATATGATATGCCACGATTTTACTTCTCTCCTCATTTGGACAATCTTTCTGTTTTTTAAAGTTAATTCTTTCTGTACAGTAGCCTCCTTAAGTTTTCTGTTTAGCTATAAAAGGTTTTTATGGGGTCATTATGTTTTCTTTTTTGAGCAATTTACCTGGGCTTCTAATGCAGTATTTTCAAACAGCCTCAAGGCTACTTTCAGGCTTCTTGCTTTTTGGAGTATTCGTTTTAGGCATTTTTTTGTTAATTGCCTCATTTTTATGTAATTCCCTTTCCTGAAATCGAATATCTCTATGTGGGATTTATTTGGCTTGCTCTCTCCCACTGCAATATTAAGCCTAATTTTATTCTGATTGCTGTTACAGAGTGATCTTCAACTAATGCCATTTGAATTAGGTCCTGTGCATTACTCAGGACCAAAGCCCAAATGGTAGCTTTTCATGAGAGTGTTAAGATCAGTTGTTCTAGGAAGCAGTCTTTTACTGGATACAACAGTCCAATCTCTACCTCTTGTCCTGAGGCAACAATGATAAAGTCTATACATGTATAGTGAAAATCTGATGCTATTGCAACCTGTCTTAAATTTGCAACATTATCTAAGCACTATGATCCTCCAGATCAAAGAGCCTGGAGTATCATCCTAGTACTATTTGTTTATTATTATTAGAGTATGGGGTTTCTATCCAGAATTCCATAAAGCTTCTCTTTTCCTACAATATTTTTATGCTGTTACATTTTATATTTTCCTTCACATACAATGCCCTCACCTGTACATGTCATTCTGTCATCGTTCAAAGCTGGTAGCCTGGCAACACTGTACCCTGTTAATTATCCTTTCACCAGGTCTCTGAGATGTCTATTGTATCAGGGTTGCTGTTTATTGCCAAAAATTCTGTTTTCCCCATCTTATATTTTAGGCTTCTAGCATTGGTGTAGAAGCCAGCATTTGTTAGTTTTGCCATTGGTTTAGCTTTGCCATGCTAGTCAGCTGCCATTTAGGTAAACTGACTTGCCTTCCCTATTTCTGTTTATTTCCCTTCTGGCCTTTTCAGAGGTGTGCAGAATATCATCCAGGTTGCCCTGCCAAGTTGAATCAATCTGAACGAGGTGTTTCTCCATGCTTGACAACATTTTCCCAGTTCCTGGTTTAAATAATCCTGCACGATCTTAATTTTCAGAGCCAGCAGCCTGTCTCCATCTTGATTAAAATAAAGCCTGTCCTTCTTCTATGGGTTCCTTTTGTCTCAAAAGGTTTCCCAGTTCCTAATGTACTGAAATACCTGTCCTTGCTACACCATGGTCCCACCTGTGCACCACAACTCTGGATTCTTGCCTGCCTCTCATGCTTTATGCCCTGGAACAGGAGCATTTGGGAGAATGAAAATCCTAACTTAGGTCTTCTATTGGGGCAGCCCAAACAGCCAACCAGAACACCGCTCCTATAGTGCCCCAAGTCACTGGTACCAGCTCAGGCTGTGAGTCCTGGATCCTCCCATGCACCCTCACATTTCTCACTATCACCCACTTCTTTTGATAGCCTGCTGTTGAGTACACTTGGTGAAAGAGCTATCACACTGACTAAAGGGTTGGTCTCATCTCAGACATTATATCTTTTATTTCCAGCTTGGCACCCTCTCTCCACAAGACTTCTCTTTAGGAGCACAAAGCTGTCACAGTGGATGGGCACCCACTCTGAAGCATCCTGATAAGTAGGTGTCATCTGTGAACCTCTCCTTTTCTTTTAGCTGTCAGTTTTCAGTGACGCTCAAAAGAACAGACCCAATCTCCCCAAAGCAAGAGCTCCTTGCACAACATGCACATATAGACCCAGTCCCACAGGTAGTTAAATCTCCTCTTATCTTAGTCTAGCATTATTAAGCTAACTAGAAACAAGTGAGATATACCTAGGAATGTGGGGGGCAGAGAAGGGTGTATTAGGAGTCATTCCATAAATACAAAATGAGCACCAGCAATCCATGCTAGTGATGTCGCAGCCAGTAATTTCAGTTATTATTATATCATAGGCTAACTGAGCCTTTGGATAAATTGGGGAATTAATTACAGAAAAATATATGTAAGAAAAAATATGCAAGCAAGAGACAAAACAATTTAACAAAGCGTGAATTGAAATACTTGTTCATGACATTAGATACAGGTATTTATACTAAAAATTACTTGGTTCCAAGCAGATTGAGTTTATGCAAAATACAAAATATTGGTGCTCAAAAGTACAAGCTGTTCTGAATGCATATTGTGTTCAAAGGACACAATAACTGGACAGCTATGGGGGGTGAAATCTGTTTAATCCATGTGCCAAAGGGGAAACAACTTTGGCCTTTTTTTTTCTATACTTGATATACTAAAAGACTCAACTGACAAAATTAATTACAGCATTTCATTTGTAGTACTTAGATACCATACCTAATATACTATACCTACTACACTACACGAGGATGATGGTTTAATTGCTAGAAAGAAGAACTTTGATTGTTAATACAGGGATATGAGTAGAATTACGTAGGACAGTTATACAGTACAACAAAATTATTTTAAAAAAATCCTGACTTGAATTAGATCAAAAGTTGAAATCTAAAGTCTGCCCCATTTTTAATTCATAAGAACTTTCAAATCTCATTAGATGCAAATATTTCATTTTTATCATTCTAATAAACATTATTTAGCTTTTAACCATTTTAACTATGACAAATATTAAAAGGAAGTCATATAAGGAGAAAGTGTTTTGTAGATGTCAACTTCATTCAGATAATTTTGAAATGTATTTCCACCCCTTTTGAGATACAGCTTTAAAAGCAAGTTTTAATGTGCATCTAGACAGGAGACTAGACATTTGACTCAGTAGATAAATAAAGCATAGGAATCAAGTAGTTTAGTAATCTCAGTTCTATTCCTGGCATGCCAAATGTATTTATCTCATGTAGACAAGACACATTTTTCATATGTTGACTGCTAAAATGAAAACAATTAAGGCCAAATTCTCTTATGAACTCAGTACTCATAACCTTGAAGAATTATTCTCTGTTGAACAGTGTTTTGAAAATAGAAACTCTCCCAAATTTCTTACTCAAGGTTTAGCTGTGAATACATTGTAATTCTTTGTTGATTCAATTACTGCCCACTGGACCCTTCAGAATCTTCTGATGAAAGGTGTTTGCATACAAGAAAAATTCCTTACCGCATTTTGTTATCATCCAAAGGGTGATCGCAATTATCATGCAAACCTATAACGGTGAAAATGAAGGTGACTCCACCAGCCCAAACTACAGAGATACAAAAGTGAATCAACCCCTCATGAAGGGACATTTCTGAGGGTTCTTCAGCATTGGTCACAAAATGAAGTTGGATTAATGATGTTATTTCAGTGTGTTAGAATTCATACTGACTCCACACAGAATAATCTAATAAAATCAAATGTTCACAACAGGCTTTGTCTTTTCTAAAGAGAAAATGTTTTCAGGTGATAAAGTCGATGCTAAAGCCTCTCAATGGAATTTTCCCAACATTAGAGCCAGCAGGCAAGAAAGAGGCTATACAAAAAAGCCTTTGTTCCTTCTGGGGATAGGATCATGTTAATTCACTGCCTTCTTAAATTCCCTTCAGAGAGTTTGTCCCATTCCTAGCAGCGTTCTGCAATTTCCCACCACAGCAAAATCTGATGTGGGAGAGCTTGATATTACAGTCTGTTTCTCACTAGATAGATAAGACCTCAACTAACATAAATAATGCCCATGACTACCGTGTGGTGAATATTTATTTGATAGTATAGTGTGATTTACACTATCAAATGCTTTAAAAAAACCCCTAAAGCTGTTGTGCTACCTTTTTCACATTTATCAAATTCAACAAAAGTTTTGTTAGTCAGATTGATCTATGCTGCCTTAAGAAGCCAGCCCAAGCCTTAAGGAAAATTGATTTGTAAGAAAATATCACTTGTAAAAATGTAGTGTTCAAGTTATGTGCTCATATGCTGTTCAAAATAAGATAGGTAGGAGTGATATGAGTGTTTCTGTGGGTTCAGTTACAGCTTCACATTTCAAAGCTGAATTTTATGTTCACGTTGCTGTAATCAAAAGTATGTTGAGAAGGAAATAACTGTATGTTTCTCAGCAGAAGAGTTCAGCTATTGTAGGAATTCTGCTTCCATACTGTGTAGGCTATGGGTTACTTCTTTCTTCAATTTCTGTGCTTCTTTTTTTGCCCCAAGACTGAGTTTGGGAGTTTTTGCATGAGTTTTCATTTAAGAAACACAATGCAGTTATCTGTGGTGTAAGAGTCTCTGAATTCAGTATGGCAGGAAGGGGTTCAAGAACCTGTATTTTGTGCTTGCAGCATTCTGAAAAAATACGTATGAAATCTGCACCTGAAGTTGCATAAGTGATATTCATCACAGAATCATAAGAAAGGAGTTGATAGTAAACCTTTATGCATATAAATACTCTTCTGGATAGCTAGAAAAGTCGATTATGAGTATCCCTGTGCCCAGGTTAGTCTACCTGGCCACAAGCATCCTTTTCTGTGAGGTCTAAAAACCAAAACCAAAATAAAACTTTCTATGTAAGAAAACTGCGAAAACAGTTAGGCCTCTCAGGTGTGCAAAAGTCAGCTTTGCAATACTGTTCATTTATTTATAATGCATTATTACCTGTGCATAAAAGTACCTTTTACCAGGCCTCTGCAAGAGTTGTTGTTTATAATATAAAGAAAAAAAAAAACCAATAAAAGAATCATCACCATTTATGGATGTGTATCAACAACATTTTGACATTTTTGAATTTCAAAACCTGGAATTATGTTGCTGCATAGCAAGAGGGACTCCTGCAGCATGGGTTAGGATGCTTCCACCAAACCCCGTGCACCTTATGGAGCTAAGGGTGCAGGCCCCTCTCCTTTTGTCACTGTATAAATAAAAGTGGAATTTACTTTGCCTAAGTTTGATATCTAAACTGTAGACATCTAGTCTAAATCCAGTCTCCTCAAACAGATCAGAAGAACTGCCCTCTGGAAGAACATACATCTTCCCTTTGACTAAATAAATAACCAAGACAACTAACTAGCTCAGTCTAGATACATACAGTTTAGGCAGCTAAATTGGAGAGAAGTTGATCCCAGGGAGTTGTCACATATATTTGTAATGCAGTTTTCTTTAGCTGGACAACTGCCATTCCACAGTAGAAAAAATAGAAAATGCACCTGAGTACTGTGCAGAAGTGATTCGGATTGTTTCAACTTGACCGTCTCAAAACACTTAAGTACTCCTTACTTCCTGCACTCTGTGAGGGGCACTTCCACGACCTGTATCAGCATCCTAATCCATTTCAGAAGACTTGCTTTATGCTGAAGAAAACATTTATTCCATTTGCATTTGACATAATCAAATCTTCTGTTTTCAAAAGAAGACCTCTCCATCTCTTTTAAGTATGAAAAATTCCAGGCCCATAAGATAATTTTCAGAAGACCATGGACAACAGGAAAATAGAGGACTACAGAGCAAATAAAAAAAATTACAAAACCACAAGAATTCTGGTAATGCTAATCTGGATAACAAGAGAAAATATTGAGCAAAGCTACGTGTACTTCCATCTTCCTGGAATGCCTGGACTTAAATTGCCATGGACATGTAAGAGACATGCAATGCAGTGTAATACTTGCAGGGTCAAAGTTCTTCAGAAAATCCATTCCCATCTCATAGAGTAATTCTAGAGAAGTCAAGTTTTAAAATTTGCTTTAAAAATCAAAATTAGAAAACCACTGAATAACTTCCCTTCTTCACCTGCATCGGTGTCAAATGATTTTCTGCCTTGCTGTTTATTTGTCAAAATATGCTACCACAGAATAATTGAATTAGAGGGACACGGTGTCCTCAGATTGTCTGCCAATGAATCTGAGGAAATCATGCTCCAGTTTACTTCTTGGCTACTTTTTTCAACTTCTGATGTTATGGCCCTTCTGCAGTAGTTCCTAGAGAACTTGATCATTACGAAAATTCCCTTTCACTGACAATTTTACAATTCAGCTACAGTAGCCATTAAACATCCTTGCTGCTTCCTGTTCTCACTAGGACAACCTGGGAGCCATTTGTTTATTGACATATGCCATGTTTTGTGTAAAGTAGGTTTCTCATAAAGTCCTTTACAACCAATTCAAAAGGTTTCACCAGAAACACACTGTAGTTAAACACAAGTCCAAATTCAACAGTGTAAGACGCTGTCTTGGTTTAACCCCAACAGGCACTAAGCCCCACACAGCCGCTCACTCACTTCTCCCCAGTGGGATGAGGGAGAGAATTGGAAGAGTACAAGTGAGAAAACTTGTGGGCTGAGTTAAACACAGTTTAATAGGTAAAGCAAAAGCTGCTCATGCAAGCAAAGCAAAACAAGGAATTCATTCACTACTTCCCATCAGCAGGCCATCTCTAGGAAAGCAGAGCTCCATCACATGTAACAGTGACTTGGGAAGACAAACACCATCACTCCAAATGTCCCTGTCTTCCTTCTTCTTCCCTCAGCCTTATATGCTGAGCATGATGTCATATGGTGTGGGATATCCCTTTGGTCAGTTGGGGTCAGCTGTCCCAGCTGTGCCCCCTCCCAGCTTCTTGTGCCCCCCAAGTCTACTCAGTGGTGGGGTGGGGTGAGAAATAGAAATGTGATGTGTTATCATCAGTTTTCAGCATAAATCCAAAACATAGTCCCATACTAGCTACTATGAAGAAAATAACTCTATCCCAGCTAAAGCCAGCACAAAGTCCCTGAAACAAAGCCATTTCTGACCTACCACAGGCCTTGCTTGTATTGCCACACCAGGGAAATTTTAAAAGTATGGTTCTTTCCATTAAGGTCACAGAAACTGCCATCAGAAAGTGATGGGTGGGTTAAAATAGCTTAAGTTTTGAATGGTAAGTGATTGACCATAAGGCCAAACAACCGGGAAACCAAACAGCTCATGTTGTGCAGTTGCCCTGTGACTTCTGAAGCCCAGCAGATACTGATCCATGCCAGTGTCACAAACGTTACAGAAATGTGGAGCACATCTCTCTGACCAGCTCACATAGAAACTGACTCACTGAAGGTTCTGTGATGTGATTAAGTTAATAGTATTGCTGAGAAATTTGTTTTACAACAAAAGAAGGATCATTGAAACTACAGACTCATGGTTAAAGCAGATGTGTCAGGAGGACAAATCTCATTTGCTTTATGAGGACATTTTGAATGCTTGTAAAAGGCATCTGTAAGGCCTTCATGCCCTTCTCTTTGTTGGCAAAGAGTGGAATCTAGTCTAACACCTAGGTTAGGCTGCAGAATGCAGCTTAAATTTCACTGATAAGCTTGTACCAGCAGAGTCAATACCCCTGAGGATGTTTCTTTTTTTTTCTTACAGCTTTATGACTCATTACCTTCCTTGATCCGTTCCCTTTCTGAAAAGGTTTGTAGCTGCAGGGAGGTGACTACAACTGACCTTGGCTTACCCTCTCTCTGGACCACTGTCTGCTTTCTCCTATCAATACTTGCATATCATTTCATAGCCCAGTTCAGAACAGTATTATATATAACTATATTAAAAAACCCCAAAACATTAGCATCAATGTATCAGAGATAATTTAAGATAAAAAGGGGAGTTATACAACTTTGCATCAGCTAGTCAATTCACAAAACAGTTCACATGGCAAATGATTTAACAGTTCCTCCGTTCAGAGCTTTGATCTTTCTAGTAGCACTTAAGATCACATACTGTCAGGCAATAGGCATCTTACCCAAATGTTGTGTGTTTCTCTTTGAAGTACTTCACAGCTGTATTTTTTAACTAAGTCAGTACCACTGATAGGGTTAATGAGTGATCTATGAAGAAATACCTTTTATGCCCACTCTATGTCTACACTGTACTAGCACGTTTTATATCATATACTTATATCATACACATGCATGTTTACAAGTACAATTTTTTTTTTCACTATTCTAACCTATATTATTCATCTGTTTACCAAACCAAAAGGGCAAAAAAGCTGCTGCTATTGCATGGAAACATGCACCTCCCTGAAGAACCTTCCAATTCTTAAGGAAGGTTTCTGCTTAATAAGATACTAAGCATTTACTGTTAATCATACAACAACATAAAAGCAAAATATTACAGGCTTGATATTCACTCATACAAAAGTCCTCTTTGTATGTGTCAGTAGTCCCCTAAGAACCTAGTTCTGCATCCATTAGTAATGGCAAATGTGCTATAACCTTACATTTACTGCCTGCAAGATTCAGCTGTGAGAGGGTGCCTTTGCTGAAGAACTAACTTATAGACAGGTGCATAAAAGAACTTCTGACCTGAACTTTAAGTCAGTATTAGCCAACCCAGTAAGAGGCATGAGTTATAGTCCAGCCTCCATTTCAATGGGGTCTTAACCTTCCTTTTACAGTGGGGATGCCACTTAGTTAATTTATAGCTTGATAATCATAGAATCATAGAATGTTTTGGGTCGGAAGGGACCCCTAGAGGTCATCTAGTCCAACCCGCCTGCAGAAGCAGGGACACCGCTAACTAGATCAGGTTGCTCAGAGCCCCATCCAACCTGGCCTTGAATGTTTCCAGGGATGGGGCCTCCACTACCTCTCTGGGCAACCCGTTCCAGTGTTTCACCACCCTCATTGTAAAGAATCCTTTTGGGCTACGTTTATATGGCCAACTGCATATTCCCTTTTGCTGCACTGGATGCCACAAATTACCATATACACTACATTATTTTAAGGACAAGCAAAACAATGAGAAATCACTGGATTTCTGGTGTGTTCACAGCACTGACTTGCATGCTGCAGTCATACAAGTTTGAATGTAATGAGTAGTAATGATGATTTCAGCCTACCTAGGATACCTCCCTTCATGCCTAAATGATTCTCCATTGTTCTTTTACAGTCAGAAGTCAGATTAAGAGCTGCAACACAAATTTGACATCTCATCTTTTTTTTTTTTTTTTTAACTAATTACATTGTCACTGGGAATCTATAAAGATATTCAGTCTACTCTTAGATATATTTTGGGGATGAAGAATCTCCTAATTACCTCAGGATGGCCCAATAAGAAAATAAGCACAACAGTTAAAGAGTCCTATGAATAATAATGTACGATGGCAAGTTAATTATCATACAAATGTTTTAAAAGTATTCTTATACAAATGTTTTAAAAGTATTCTTAGAAATTTTTTTTAAAAATCTAATGCACTTCAAGTTTTCTAAGTAAGTGGTGACTGAGGTTAAAAAATAAAGAAGAAAAAAGACGAAGAAACCATTTTTCAGCTGGGAATTTTACCTCCCAAGAAGTAGACATGATTAATAACATTACTCCCAGTGAGCTTTAAGTAAATAAAGTGTGTTTAATCTGCTCAATCAGATTAATTTGAAAACCTGTTTTTTATGGCCATTTATGCTGGCTAGAATTAGGGTACTACTTCAGGTTTAAGTTCCGTATGCAGTAACCTGCAGAGATCAAACCTGCTGGTCTTCACCTTGAGCAACTTTGTTCAGATAATCCATGGCATCCTGGATAGATATATCGCAAAGAAGCTATGTTGTAACATGGATCAACCATATCTGCCTTCACTATAACAAGCCACAAGAATGAGGGAGAAAAGCTTTCCATGACTTCTTCACCTGTCATAATTCTCCCCATTTCATGACTTAACTTCAGAGTCCCTTACTGCATCCAAACTGGGGGACTAAGAAACTGGGAGCCCTCGCTAGCAGTGCTGGTAAGCATATACGTGATCTGTTCTACTTATTTACTGCTTAATTCAAACTGACAGTTGATTATTCTTTTTTTAAGCCTTCCTACAGCAGTTTAATATAACATTTAAATGAATAAAGAGAAAATTTGAAAATATGGGTTATGCAAAAAGAATTCTAGAAACTGAAATAAAATTTCTTTCCCTTATTTCCTTTTCTGTATTTTCCAGAATGCTTCCAGTTATTCCTGCTTAATTTCAGAGGAACACTAGTAAAAGTTCATAACTGACATAAGATCATAACCTGTGTAAAGACATGTATTTGTAAGAAGCCTAGATAGAATTTTGCTAAGTTTCTGCTGAAAAAGCTGTCAAGATTGTAATGTGATCATATTCAGACAGCAAAGTAGCACTGCTCTCTGCTGGTTGTTATAAAATTAAATTGCTATTTGGCAGTTGCATAAAAGTTCCACAATGTATTTCCTTGATTTATCTTTAAATATGCTTTTATTTGGATTAGAGAGATACAGAAATGTTTTGCAGCTATAAAGCTAAAACATATCTTCTTGCCCCTCTGATAAATGAACAATTCTCAGATAAGGCATTCTCAGCAAAGCATCACGTTTGCAGAATTTTTCATTTGAATATCCCTCAGCCTTTGACCTTTCTGACATAGCCTGTATCTGTATTCTCACCTCTCATAACCTGTCTGAATCTTCTGCTTCTTTCTTTAACTCAGTCTTTGCTTTTGTCAGAAATTAATTCTTTGCTCATAATGCAACCTTCTTTTAATTAGGGAAACTGAGATGGCATGAGCCCAGATGAACACTGCATTGACACACAGTTCTAAGCAGTATATCCACACAAAGAAATTTTTTGAGACCTCTCTGTACCTTAGGAAAGGAAAAGCCAGAACCTTAGCTCCCCTTGTTGTGAATAGTATACATCGGGCTCCGACCTTTCCGATTACAGATCCTCCTGACAAATGAGGAGACTGCCTCCATGTTCATGCAATAACAGGAGATGATGGCCCATGTCAGTCATTTGCCTCCTCTTTCCCCTTTCCAGATGGCACTGAGAGGGTCCTGAGGTCAATAACTGTTGCAGCAACATCAGCTCTGGGCATTTGGGTGTCATGAATTAGGCTCCTGTGACTTGTAATTTTGAGAAGTAATGGCTTTGAGAGGGGAGCATTTCTTGTTTTTCAGACTTGGTTTTAGGGTCTACAACCACAAAAACCAGTAACATATTTGTACGTTGATTTGCTTTGTTGTCATTGATTGTTCTTTCTGGAAATATATCAGATCTTATTTTATTTCAGTATGTACTATAGTATGAATCATCAGAATTGGTCAAGCTTGGACAATTTCCCAATCTAAATTAAGAGGACTTTGAAACTTGACAAGGACTGTGCCACATGAAAAGATCAGGATTAACTCTACCCTAGCAAGCAACAATGAGAGAAGTCTAAACCCCGTTTGTTACTAGCTCTAAATGCAGGCTGGGAGTAGATTCCCATTCCATTATGAGATGCATTGAGGATGTGTTAACTTTCCAGGTCCAGGCTTTGCAAAGAAAATCTAGATTCATCTTGAGGAAGAGAATGCAATGCTATTATATTAACACAGCAGTATTTGCCACAGAACTAAAATAAAAAAGTTATTTATCCACTGTAAGAAAAGCAAAATATGATTTTAATTTCTGACAAAAAAGGGAAAAGAATCAAAAACCTAACAGTGCTTTCCTCATAATGCAATTTTATTTCAATATCTGTAAACGAAACTGAGAAAATTAATTGGCATGCACTGAATCATGTACAGAGGGTGAAATTTTCAAAGGCACAAAGGACAGTCAGGTGTCTAATTCCAATTATGCCTTTATAAACAATTATCATCAACACTGAAAGTAAAGCTATAATATGTGATGAACATAAACCCAAGTCTTTCTGTTCTTTTAAGCAAGTAGACATTGCCACCTTCCAATGCAGGAGAGAATTCCCTAAGAAAGCAGAGCAAACAAGCAAGCAAAGAACTCAATGACCTCTCTCCCTCTGAAGTCCCCAGGAAAGGTATGCAGTGGCGTTTTAAAAGTCTTTTCTCAAATCTTGTTTTTCCCAAAATTGCAAACACAGCAACTGACAATGGCTTTGAAACAGTAATGTTGTGACTCGTGCTACTCCTTATACCAAACCTGATAGTTCACTGAACCTGCCAGGTTACCACTCAGTTTTGTTTGTTTGACTTTTCCTTCTGTTCCTTGGCTAAATTTTGGTAATAGGCTCTTTAGGACAGAAACTAATCCTAGTACATGTGTACACAATTCCTAGATATAGGTTGCCATGTGGCATTAGACTATTTAAACAATTTAAAGCATATAACTAGTTTCTGACAGACCAGGAAATTATTTAGACATGCATCTAATGTAAGATTTCTTCCCTTTCTCTTAATTTTTAATTACTTTGTAATCTTGAGAATAACCCAATTAAAAGAACATTTTCTTATATCAAAGAGAAGAAAAAGCTTTGGCATGCCAAAATCTTATTCTAGTGATCAGGAAATCAGCTACTTTTCTTCAGAGAATTTAGAACAATGGAGTCCTGAATTCTTTATATGTTTTAAATAAAATGTAGGAAAAGGTTGTTAATGCAAAACGAGGTTAAGCAGCTCTAATTTTCATTGTAAATTCCCACATCTCCTTCCTCTTCATTTTCTCACCCACCTGTTTTTCTTTTTTCTTCTCCCTCCAGATCAATTCAACTGTTATCATGCCTCAGAGGGAAAAGTCTTGCACAAAAATGTGCTTCACCTTAGGAGATCAAAGCTGTTTTAAAGCTGTTTTTTTCCAAGCCTCTTTTAATCTTAGCAGCATCAAGCTCATTAGAAACAACAACAAAAACAAGAAAAAGAGAGATTTAAGCTAGGATCAGTAAATTTAAAAGAAGCTTTGATATCTAGTAGAAATTAGTGATAGAAAAAATAGTATTATAAAATGGGACCTGGATAACTGATTATGCAAGAGGGATGGAAATCCAATTTTTAGTGTCTCACTTCATCAGTACAAAACAGTTACAGGGCAGATTCTATCTGTTAGAGACGAAACAGTGGGGAAACTTGTAGTATAAGGAACAACCCAACTGAGCAAGAGTATAACCCTAATAAAGCAATTTTAATGAATTATCTATGGAAATGGAAAAACATTAACTACAGATTTGTCCAATTTTTATGTATCATACAAAAGAACAACACATTGTAAATAGCATGCCATTAGCTAGTGCAAAATAGCATACCATAAATGTCATGCTGGTCTCAAAAAACAATGTGTGAAGCATATAAACAAAAGCATAATCACCTTACTTCCCTTTCTAGTTCAATTTGGTTGACTTAAAAGCTTCAGCATTTAGAAGTTAATACACTGATTACAATCTTCACTTCATGAGAAGAATGGGTTAATTTCCTTTTCCATTTCCATTAAAACTGTTGTCATGAGAACAAATCAATTCTGTACCATTTTCTGTTTGCCTCATGCTCAAAAGACTGAGATCTCTGAATTATAAAGCTCTGGAGTATCTCTGAAAGGCAACAGTTTGCTGGACACTTCAGCCTTTTAAATAATCTCTGTTTTTGATACTTGTCCCTTCTGATCTTTGTCACTGGCTGTGGAAGCTAGGTGACGGACACTCAGCTCTACAACTTTATTTCATTGAAAAAGACAACTCTACCCAGTGAAGACTGCAGCTGGGATGAACATCATTGCCTGGACTTGGCCCAGCCAGGGCCAGGCACTGTTACCATTCAGAAGAGACACCAGAAGAGACTAGCAGGGATATTGGTTGCGTTGATGGATGCATGGGTACAGTGCTCAGACTCCCCATTTTTCCTTGTCTGTTTGTTTTGAAGAGGAGTTCTTGTAAAACTGCTGAATGAAATATTGTTTCTGAATCAATTCAAAACTTGAAGGGGCAAAATTTTTACTCAGTATCCTACAGTACAATGTACTTCAATTTAGTAAAGAAACTACAGTTGTTCTTTTTTCAGCTGCAATTTCTGCTACATAAGGTATATTTTTCCTCCTTATAACATGAATTTGTAAAAACTGCTTATGCAGCCTGTAGTACTAGACCTTTGCCATCTATTTCACCAGGTGTGAAAGATGGCTGTGCTTTTACATAGCAAGAAGAATATTCTACTCTACTCCCTGTGGTTTCATTTCCGACTGGTTTCTGGATGCCTTTCAAGGTGTGGCATTTAGCCTGCAAAGTACTAAACGTTTTGGACCTTTATTACTGTTTCCCTTCCATGCAACTTCCATCATCTGAAATTATTTGAGGTTGTTGATGCAAAGTGGAAACATTTCACCTCAAACCCCTGCCCTCCCTGCTCGCACACACCATGCACACACGAAAGCTTGAACAGGAGATGACAGCCAACTAAGCTTTCTCCATGAAAGGAATGCAATCTACAATTAATTTTTCTTCTTTGATCCATTAGAGTGTGGATGTGTTGAATGTCAGAGCAAATTTCAAAACTTGACAATTTTTCTAGGCTGAGAAAATGGCAATGTGGAAGAGTGGGTGAGAAAGTGGAGTTTTGTTATTGCTACAGTACTGCCACCAAAACTGACTTGTATCACTCAAAAAGGAAGAGAAGTTTATTAAATATAAATATAATATGAGTCCAAGTGCTGAATCATATATCCAGTTTTTACAACTAACTGATACCATTCTGACAAAGACCAACTTTTCTTTGCATAAAGGAAGTGTACTATATATCTTCATAGAATTTTAAGATCAGATCTGACCATTCTGATTATATAATATGACCTCCTACATGATGTAAACCAGATAAATTCATTTATTTGGACTAAACCCTTCATTTTCAATAATTTAGTGTTATAAAATAATAGTTAATGTCAGTGGAAGAACCTGGGCAGCTAAGATCTGTGTTTTTCTTTTTTTTGAACTTAGAATTGCTGAATTTAGAATTGCTGAATTTGCATTTAATGTATTCTGTGGCTATACACCCTACAGCAATCACTGATGTAAAGCCACTGCAAAGTAGCAATTCAGACACTGAGTCTCCAGCCTCAAAAAAAATAACCCTGAATAAAAATACTTTAACAGTAATTTTGTTTGGATAATGACTGCCTAAAGTTAGAGTATGACTTGAAATGGAGGTTTTCACTGAGTTTTTGTCCCCCACAGAGGACTGGTAATTAGAAAACAGCTCACAAATTGTCATGCACAGGGAATTGTCCATCAACAGACCAAAAAGAGAATTTTCTGAAATTTTCTCTAACTGCATATTTATTTATTCTGCCTTTTGATTTAAAGACAGGAAAATCCTTACTAAAAACAAATATCAAAATGCCACTGCTTTTTACATGTTTTGGGGATGACATAATATTCAAACATAGCACTTCATCATTACAACTTTGATTTGATTTAGTCCAAGCTTTGGGAGCTTGCGTCTTAATTAGGTATGCTTTAGCCTTGAAACGAATGCACAATTTGTTTTTGTATAGTGAATGTCCTTCTGTTGCTATGGAAACCAGATGTTTGATAATTAAACTTGTGCTGTAAATAGTCATGTGTTGTCATGTGAAAGACTACTCTTTACAAGTTGCTATCCAGCCCAATAGTCTGGTTTCTTGTCTATTCAAAAATTGGAAGTAAATTGGCTGAAATAGCTGCCTCTGAAATTAGCTTTAAAAAGTAAGCATTTTGCTAGAGTATTTTAAATAATACTAGGAAAACATTGCTGGATTTTTTGGCTATTCTGTAGGTCAGAACCTATCATTGCCTTCCTTCTTTCAGTTCTATTTGCCTGTTATCTTCCACTCACAGAATAATGAACATGAACAACAAAAGAGGAAACGTAAAAGTCTTCTGTAGCTAAGAAGACAGTCATCAATTTCAGCCAAACCAATGAAGGCCTGCCTGATCCAGAGGTCAAAGAATTGGTTTTACTCACACCGATAATGTGGATCAAAAGTAGTGTATTGACTAACCCTAGTGAATTTTCCTTTTTACATCCCATGGATGATCTTTGGCATATTTCAGGGCATGTGATTTTAAAGGGCTCAGCAGTCAGCAGCTAAATACAGTAGAGGTAGCCAGAAGAATGTCAAAAGAGTGAGCGCTGGAATTAAACATGTAAAACTGGAGAGAAAGGCCACTGCACTGAGTGAGCAGAACTGGTAGGTCTCTATGGAGGGAGGACAATGAGCACATTCCTCCTGAGGGTCGTTTGGGAAAAGCCCTGAATAAGAATTAGAAAAGGAACTGGTGGAGTATATTTGGCTATGAATTTCCATCCCTGAAACCCCCACAATTACTATGATGACATAAGGACTTCGAATTTGTGCTTTTAGTCTCAACAAGGCCTTGTTGAGACTAAAAGCACAACAAGTTCCTTGTTGAGGAACAAAGAGACCTTCTATAAGTAACAAGACTAATATAGATCTACATCTCAACATGATTTATAACTATGAATTGCTCAACCAATCTAGTAAGATATTAAAATAACCTTTGATAATATTGCTTTTACATTAAAAACAAGCAAGATCAAATGCTGTTGCAGTTTTTCACTAATCATTGAAATTCGAATCAATATTTTTTCTCTGATATTGTTCAAAAAAAAAAGTTTGTTCCTGGAGCAATAGCCTTGCTTAATCCATACACTCACATCTTTCATGATCACTCAAAGGAATTACCAACCTCCCTATAGTAAAAATGGTTTGGGGTTTGGGTTTTATGCTTTATGTTGCTTATGAAGATACACAGCACAATAATGTCATTGTGCAATAAAAATAGCCTATTTCAGGTTTTTATTGCTAGTTTAATTTGGTGTGCCTGAGAGCAATTGTGCTGTTACCACACATAAAATAAAACTTGTACTGCAAGAAAACTTGCTACTTGCTGAGATGTGCAATGTCAAGTAATCTGTAATTATGAAAATAGCTTCACTCTATTTACACAATCACCTATTTTTCCTCCGAACAACAGAAGGGGTGTTGTTTGAAGGAAAGCATCTTCATAAATCTATAAATATAGCTTATGCTTTGTATCTGTAACTTGCTCTAACCTTTCTCCTGTCTCACACGCACTGCCTTGCTTTCTTCTCCTTCATATTTTTTTTTGATTTTTAAACATTTTAAAGGTAAATTATAAAGACTGTACAAGAACACAGAAGAACCAAAGAATATTTTCAGTATAAAATGTGAACTTTCAGAAGATATACTATGGACATTATCACTAGCTGATATTTTTTCTTCTTTTCATATACCTTGCCTCCACCCCCCAAAAATCCCATTTTGAGACAATTCAATTATTTTTTTTTCAGCAGGCAACAACATCAGACTGTTATGTGTAACATTTGGCTGGGAACGGGAGGCCTGGAGCATAACTCTGACTCTCTAGCTTCATTATGAATTTCCCAAGAATCCCATCTTGAGCTGTTATTTACTTGAAAAGCACTACGACTGCATAGACAATGATACCTTTTAATACATGCATGTTAGATTTCACATGAGGCACCATGCAGGGTGTCAGAAAATATGAATCAAAGCCTGTGCACTCAGACTGAAAGGACTGTTTGGACTTCTCAGTGGGAATCCTACATACATTATTTCACAAACCTCTGAAGCCTACATTTCCTTTATTTGTAGCCACAAGTCCATTCTTAGCAGTCCAGTTTTGTGACATTTGCTACATGAGGTGATTTTTTCCATGACAGGAGTACATATTTTCTAACCCCAAAGCAAACTTGATCTCTCCAGCCTTGTCTCTAGGTTTATCAAATGACTATATTTTATTCAGAATACTCGTCTTTTCAAGAGGACTTTTTTTGGACAATATCTGGGTTTGTTTTGTTTGGACACTGGACTGCCACAGTGTACAAGACAACAGTGGTCCAAGTACAAGGCCATTTATACGTGTAAACCCCTGAGAGATTTCCCTATCACCAGGCACATTTCAAATAAATAAGCCATTTCCTAAAGCTTTCCTCAACACAGAGTAAAACCTGGCAGTGGATACAAAGGGAAAACAGAGAAATGTGCTTTTCCAGAGAATGCAGTAGCAGACAGAACCTGAGTAGTGACCTCACTAAACTTTAGAAGTCATGAAAAAGTAATCTCTGAACATAAAGTAAAATTGAACTCTTCACAAAGAAGGCAAATAGAAGGGGATGTAATATGAGCAAATGGCAAATCAGGAGGGAAAGCGGATCAATGAATCTCATCTACTTAGTAAGGTAAAAAGAAAGGAAAGCACTCGTTGCTGTTTAATGCTACAGCCAGTAAAGAACAGCAATTATAGTGGTCTGCTTCTCTCCACTCAATCACACAAGTCTTACTGTAAGAAAGTAATTTATTCCCCTCCCCACTAACACCATACAGTCCATGTAGAAAAATAAAGTCTCACCATTTGCAACTGAAATGTTAAAACAAAACACATAATAGAATTTAATCAGTTGAACAAAACAATAACTCTCACTCTAAGAACAAAAAGAAAAATTAGATTTCCAGACACAAAAGTTCACAGACATTTATAGAATAAAAATACATCAGTAACTATACTTACAGGTGATATTATGTTTTCCATATATAGTAAGGTATTAGTCTTTCATGCAAGGACTGTCCACATCAAATGCATATGTATGATATTGGTTGCAGCTTGTCTGTGCAAGCCTAGCTGTGTATGACAGGTGCCTAGTTGGAAAAACGGGTGAGAAACCCACAAGTCTCCCACAGGTTGCAGCATCTCCCAGTGCCGGGAGATTTCTGAGGAATACCCTAGTTCTGCCTCTGGCTTTTTAGCAGATTTGGCTTCCTGGATGGCTTTGATCTCAGCACTTGGCTGGCAGTGTCAGAGAACGAACCCAAAGCTTTCACATGCCTATTCCATCCCCATCAATTCTCTGTCCCAACATACTTCTAATTCTCACCTTCTCTACTTGCAGACTCAGTGATGTTATCCCATAGGGTCAGCTGTCCATGGCTTACTTTCC
This sequence comes from Egretta garzetta, assembly GCF_000687185.1. Taxonomy (NCBI): domain Eukaryota; kingdom Metazoa; phylum Chordata; class Aves; order Pelecaniformes; family Ardeidae; genus Egretta; species Egretta garzetta. The sequence goes on from NW_009259975.1 coordinate 2,651,764, forward strand.
TGAGTCTGACAGATGAATGACTCCAATAGATTATTAGGTCTTGAGGGGTCCTCAGAAACTTCTGGAAGCTGCATCCCTTGTGCTTGTGGTCTGCATGTGGGACTGACAAAAGCAATTGCCTGTTACATTCAGCATTGGCATGTTTCTGAGGTAATGTCCTCCAAGAACAGCCTTGGACCATCTTCAAAGATAGCTTCAATAATAGCATGACATGTGAAAGTCCAGAAGTGAAAGAGCTGGGGACTGCTGCTGGTAAGGTGGATAAAGATTCCTCAAAAGCCTTTTACAACATACTGCAAGCTGCAGCACAGCATCAATGGAAGGCACTGCTATTCAGCCAGTGCTGTAGGTGCCAAAACAATCCAGTTGAGAAAGTTTCCAAGAAATGCAAAGAGAAAAAAACCCCTGTCTTTCTAATAACAATCAAATTGCTTGCATTTAACACAGCTCAATGATAATAAAACATACACCTAAACAGTCTAGAGGCTGAACAAGTAGGAGGTGTCAGGGAGCAGCAGCCCCAGCAGCTCCGCGGGGGAAGAGTGATAGGGCCAAGGGTGGCAGTGTCCTCACTGAATGGGTGCAGTCCCACAGTGCCCAAACAAGTCAAGCCAAACAGATCCAGAGACAGTCACTAGGAGGTCCAGGGCCAGGCATGAATGCAGCTCGTGGCTGAATCATAGAATCATTTGGTTGGAAAAGACCTTTAAAATCATCAAGTCCAACCATACCTGGCCATTACTAAACCATGTCTCTAAGCACCTCGTCTATCTGTCTTTTAAACACCTCCAGGGATGGGGACTCAACCACTTCCCTGGGCAGCCTGTTCCAGTGCCTGATAACCTTTTCAGTGAAGGTTTTTTCCTAATATCTAATCTAAACCTTCCCTGGTGCAACTTGAGGCCATTTCCTCTTGTCTTATCACCTGTTACCAGGGAGAAGAGACCAACACCCTCCTCACTACAGCCTCCTTTTCAGGTAGTTGTAGAGGGTGATAAGGTCTCCCTTGAGCCTCCTTTTTTCCAGGCTAAACAACCCCAGTTCCCTCAGCCTCTCCTCTTAAGACTTATGTTCCAGACCCTTCACCAGCTTTGTTGCTCTCCTCTGGACACACTGCAGCACCTCAATGTCCTCCTTGTATCAGGGATACCCTGCAGGGCTGCTCCCTGCTTCGTCTCACCCAGTCCCAGGTCCCATGGCTGCACCAGCTCAGAGCTGACCTCCATCACAAGCAGCCAGGCTCCTGGGGGAAAAAGAGGTGGTGCCATCAGGGCCTCGACAGCAGGAAACACAGAGTGGCTCCAAAAGCAGGTCCTACCCTAAGAAGATCAAGGAACACCAGCAGAAAAGAAACAAGAGAATAAGAACTTAGGCTTTCCAGTGGCAGCACTAGAGGGCTGATCAAATTTGTTTGACTGTAGCCTTGCTTATTTGTGATAGCTGTAGGGTCAGTTTAAGCTATTAGGTAGCTTGTGAAAATAAAGTCACACATTAGGTGACTGGCAGTACAGTGTGTCACTCTCTGCACATTGTAGTGTCATGGTGAGCCAGAACTGCCGTGGACCCCCACAGTGGGGACCCCTGCCCTCTGCCTTCAGAGCAAGCTGGGGAGTGGACCAACAGCTTTCCCTCAGACATCCTGCCAGAGGGAAGGGCAGCAGCCCTCAGCAGGTTTGTAAAGTTGGGAAGAAGAGAGAAGTTTCTCAGGAATGGCTAATCCTCAGGACCCTTATTTAATCACTTCCTGAGAAGGAGTAAATCTGTCCTAATAGTGGTGGATTGATCTGTCAAGCAGCCCAAGGCTGTGGACTTCTGAGCATTGTAAGGGGGGCTTAGGTAACAGTTTTGCCTCTAATTTACCATCCATTACTTCTGTAGGACTTATATTTTAGGGTTTCAGGATCATGTTTTTTTTCAAGTAAGAAAAACAAAACTGTATTTCTTTTCCTCTGACACTTGATGATGTATGTCTCTCTGTTTCAGGAAAGAGCACTAGCTCCAAGTCCTTCCTCCCAACATACAGAGCCATGGATTCTCCTTCTCAGGATCTGAATAAAGAAGAGTCCTAGAGTTCAGACACGCTCCCAGGCCTGCAGACTCGTCCTGTCTCTCTGTCTCTCTTGTTGCAAATCACACCTCATCTCTGGTAAACTAGGACTGCAAACCTCTTCCGTGGTCCCAATAGTGTCTCAGTTGTTGATCACATACTAAACACACAATGACTCCTTTTCAATAAAGAAATGTTTCACTATTTATTTAGTTACTTTAGAAAGCCATTCTTACCCAGAGATCTGCACTGAGCTCTGGTCTTTATTTGGCCATTTTGGCTGAAGCACAGTACTCAGCTAGAAATGTGCATGATTTGTTTACCTTTCCTTTATACACCTCTTTATGGAGGGGGTGGGGAGAGAGGATTATAAATTAACTTTAGAACTTGTTCCCATATGGGCAGACAGGATTTTCAGGCAAAGGGCAATTTAAATTTTGTTTTAACAGTGATGTAACGTGTTGATTTGTAACTACTTTAGCAAACCAGTAAGGTTGTATCCTACAATGTCCCTTGGAATTACAGACCTGAACTTCAGTAAGGATGGTGAGACAGTAAATTTCTTACTCTTGAAGGTACAGTCTTTGCATTGGAGAGGATGCAATTTCAAAGTGAAAAATCAGGAAGCCAGAATGTAAGCACCTACATATGTATATGCATATGCATATACCTGCATAATGTATATGCAATTTGGAACTGAAATTTCAGGAGATTGGAGACATGAAGACAAACATAGATGTTAATATGGTTCAAAGAACAGAAAGGAAGAATTTATGTGGGAGAAAGTTTGTTTGAGTGTCTTCGTGCAGTTATGCTCTTCTGGGGCAGCTAGGAGACTGGAAGAAGACACCTGTACATCAGTCAGAATCCTGGTCCTCTAAAATTTGTATCTAGAGGCTAAATCTTTCAAAGAAGTGATTAGCTCTTTATTATTGATCTCCATTTATGGCCTTGAGGTGTACCTCCACCTATATAAAATAACAGCCTGTTTGTTATATTAGCTAGCAGTGAAGTATTAGGCTTTTCATTCCAGAGGATTTTAGTATATGTACTCTGAGTGAATAAATTAAACCAGGATATGAACAGTTGATAATACTTCACTTTTAATTCACCTTTTATCTATACAAGGCTAAAATGCTTAAAGCTTGGCATTCATCATTATAGAATCAGAGTATTTCACAGTATTAATGGATTTTCCCTGATATATGCACAGGGAAAAATAATAATCTGATAACTGAATACAGGAAGAAATAAAAAAAAAAAAAAGAGATCAGCCAGTTTCTTTTCAAGTCCACATTGGCCCCACGTTGGCCAAATTCATGCAAATTACTTTGCACAATTCCATTGCAAAAAATCAGTCAACCATGTTACAAAAAATCAATCAGAAACCAAATTTCAGTAGTACTACTGAGTGAGAAATATGCACAAACAAAACAACAGTCCATTATAACACCAAGTCCTCTGAGTTTCTAGGTGTATTCTGTAGCGAGCTGAATGTTGTCACGTACCCCCAGACATTAAAAAAACCCCAACAAACTCTAAAGCAATATTGCAAAACACTAATAAGGAGCCCTCTGTTTAGCCACTGTATTCTCTTATAAAATATGCTGCTTAACTTTAGTACCAACGCTTCAGAAAACACGGAATTGCACTTATCACAATTTTGAATAATCTGAGAGAAAACATAATGTCTTAGATTATTTTTCAGTCCAGTTGTAATGGTTTGAAAAAGAATGCAAGATTACTGTAAATGTGAAGATGGCAGGTGACTGAAGGTATCGTGCAGTGCGTGTCTCTGCCACCCTCATTGCTCAATACAACAAGTAGCTGGAGAGAGAGCAGAAGTAACACCAGGTAGTTTGTTTGCATCTTTTCACATAAAGTGCTCATTTAATGATGAAAAATATGTTCATGCATTCATACAAACAGCATCTGTATATACAGTTCTTGATAGCTGGCTGTGTTCCCTCGGATTACTTCATTTTAATAGTTTACTGCTCCTTATGGTTCTGTTTTTGTTTCCATTTTGAACGTGAAAATCAATGTAGCATGCAACAAGATAGACTGCCACATCAAAATATTTCTAAAAAATACTATTAATACTGCTTCTTTAAAATTATTTTATAAATAGATGTAATATTTAATGAAAGATTCAGAGACACTGTTTTACAGCCAACAAATTGAAAATTAATTCACAATGTTTAGTGCACTCCTAGTTTTATATCCTCATCCATTACTTTATTATTGTTATGCTAGGTAGTGACTTTTTATGATTATGCCACTCAGAGAACATAAATTTTCATTTATAATTGCAGAAGTGCATCAGAACAGCATGGTTTAGAACTGCAGTTATTGTTGACATGACCTTCTGGAAGGAGAACTGAATTCTTGTATTTTCATCAACACGAGTGATAATATCACACCAAAATAAATATATTCTTGATAGTTCTTATTCTTTTTATCCATAGAGAGCTAAATTATTACTTGGATTTTGTAAACAAGTACATCCCATGTGGCTAGTCCTGTAACATTTTGACAATGTTGAATATGCTTCATGTTCTGACTGGGCCCCCGGTATCAATACTGGCTGGGGGAAGAAAGGATCAAGAGCAGCCCTGCCAAAAGGGACTTGGGGGTACCGATGGACCAAAAGCTGGACATGAGCCGGCAATGTGCGCTGGCAGCCCAGAAGGCCAACCCTACCCTGGGCTGCATCAGGAGAAGCGTGGCCAGCAGGCCGAGGGAGGTGATTCTGCCCCTCTACTCTGCTCTGGTGAGACCCCACCTGGAGCACTGCGTCCAGCTCTGGAGCCCTCAGCACAAGAAGGTCATGGAACAGTTGGAGTGGGTCCAGAGGAGGGCTACAAAAATGATCCGAGGGCTGGAGCACCTCTCCTATCAGGACAAGCTGAGAGAGAAGGCTGCGGGGAGACCTGATTGCAGCCTTTCAGTACTTAAAGGGGGCCTATAGGAGAGATGGGGAAAATCCTTTTAGTAGGGCCAGCTGTGACAGGACAAGGGGTAATGGTTTAAAACTAAAACAAGGTAGGTTTAGACTAGATATAAGGAAGAAATTCTTTACAATGAGGGTGGCGAAACACTGGAACGGGTTGCCCAGAGAGATGTTGGAGGCCCCATCCCTGGAAGCATTCAAGGCCAGGTTGGACAGGGCTCTGAGCAACCTGATCTAGTTAGTGGTGTCCCTGCTAACTGCAGGGGGGTTGGACTAGGTGATACTAGTGAATGTATCATTATCAATCAATATGATCACATTTCCTGAAATAAATACGTTGCCAGTCATACGGTAGCCTCTATTTATTTCTTTTGGGTTTTTTTCACTTCTTTGGGAGTAATCCTCAAACTATTACTGCTGTTATGAGTTTCCAAACAATTGAACAACAACGGTCTAAATTTTTCAAGTGAATTTTCATAATGAATCAAAAAACCCCATGTGGTAAATGTTCCTCTACCTGAAGGCACTGAAAAACACAGAAATACAAGACTAGTTATATGCAAGTCAGGAGATATTAACTGTCAAAGAGCAGTAGAAAAGTAGAATCAGGAAAAAGATTCACCTGTCCCAGCATCCTATCTGCAGCAGTGGTCAAGAATGGATACACAGGGAAAAGCACAAGAACAGCTTGTGCAATAATTCATAACTCAGAGGCTTCTTTGACCTTGTTACTGGCACTTTTTTGATCCGTCGTTTCTGGAGTTAGAGTGAGTTCCTTTCTTAATTTAGAGAGAAAACTCAGTGAGATGTAGGATACTTTTATAAATAGCTTTATAAGGTTTATATAGTTTTATATAACAACAAGTTGCCTAGCCCTACTTATGTAGCTTTTGTCAACATTTGCAGATCAATGGTTTAATTTTAAATACCTGATAACTAGTCAGAGTTACTGAAATCTCAGAGTCAATACCATGATAGTGTGGACATGGTCACACTGATTTTATACATGTGCATTTTCCGTGTAAATGCAGACCTAATTGGTGAATTATATATTAAGAGCTTTGAACTGTATTTTTCAACACCACCACAATTTTCCTAACTTACCTTCTTTCAAACTATACTTACCTAAATTTGTGTAAAGGACTTGTTGACTATGTTAATAAATGTATTGTTTAAAGTGTGAAGCGTTGTTGCCTTCTTTTTTTCAAAAAAACTTTGCTAAATGACATCATTACATGATTACCACTTGCTTATTTACAGAGAAACCTACAGACCATTGAAGCTGGGCTGCATTTTCCTAGATACTTGCAAAGTTAATTATTTTTACTCTACTACAAGTTTGATTATTCAGTAACATTTAAAAATGGCCAGCCATTACATTAACTATTAGAAGAAAATAATACATTATGAAGAACATTGTATGACCAATAGTAATAATTTTAAAATATTTCTGTGAGTTAGACAACATATAAAGATGGAAGAAGAAACTGTTTTCCAAAAAGACCTCTAATAGCTCATATTCTTCTTGTTTCTAAACCAAAAGATACAAAATCGGAACAAATTTAATTGTTAGAAAGTTATGTGATTGTAAAAAAAAGTATTTAAGTTATAAATGGTAGCTTTTACTCCACAATAATATTATTTTCTATACATCATAAATATTTGTTAAGTGTCTGTTCAGAAAGATGAACATAATTAAAGAACAAGCCTGGTTTTATCAAAAGAGGCCATGTTAAAAAAATAGGATCTGGTAGATTTCTGTTTGTTTTTCTTCTTTTGAGATTTACCAGTCCAGTATCTTATTCAGACAAATTGAAAACACAAGCTATATTCAAATTGTGTCTGTTTCATTGTTATTTATAAGATTTTTGCTGGTGTACAAAGATTTGTATTACATCAGTATTCTTTTAATATATCAGGGAAATGCCTTGGAAAATGCACCATGCCTGCAGCGCATCTATGCAGTCTTATACAAGCAGACCTACACACGCTTTGCCTGCATTCCTAGTAATCCAGAAGCTACATCATTAGCAGTGATTTAAACTCAGTCTTATACACTCTGTTTCTTAGTGATGTTTACTATCACAATTCACAATCACAGTTGTCTTGAAGTTATTGCAACTGATTATACATATATATATGTATATATACGTAAATATATACATCTCAGTTAAGAGAGATAGCAATGTTTAAAAGACTGACAAATTTGGCCAGTTTCAAACTTGGAATCAATACTTTACTAGATTGACATTCATTGGCAATACACCTTGCTAATGGTTAGTTCTTGCTAGTTTTCAGTTATATCTGATTATTAAAAAAATTACTTCCGAACAATCTTATCCTAAATTAGCTGTGAGTATACAATATGATGGAGTTGATGCTGATGATGGCTATGGTCCTTGATAGTCTCAGTGCCCAAGTTCAAGCTGGCCCGTGCTTAGAGCTCTTTGAGAATGATTGATGGAACTGAGCCAAATGATTTCTTTCTTCTCCATCTTTTCTTTGCTCATAATTGCTATTTTATGTTCTCTGTTCAAAAGAAAAAGGGAAATTTCTTATACTCTTGGTATAGCTGAACCTTTTGGGATTTTTTTGGTTTCATTAAGGATGTTTCTCACTTATTCTCCAGGATTATTTTGATTCCACCAAACTCTGTAAAATTATTTTAGTTTTATTAGATATCTTTTATGCCTGATCTACATCCTTAGCTCACTACTTGGACATGCATTCCAGCACCTCACTTGTGCAATTTTACTACAAATCTCCTTTTGCCCTTCTGGAGTTTTAACTATTATTTACAGGTTTATGCTTAACTAACTCTTACAAAATGCTACTAATAGTGTTATGATGTTACAAAGCACTTACACACCTACCCTGGTTATGCTATTTAGAATGCTTATGTATGGGTTTAAGGCAAACATATATTAATTATATCTTGCTTAGCCTGCTTCTATTTTATGAGTGCAGCTGGCATCTGCTTTGACCACAAACTCAGTGACTTACAGTTTGACTCAATTTATGACCAACTGTACATGAAAGTAGGAGTTAATTGCAAAAACCATTGTCCAGCATACAGTACTTCAGGGTGTTGGGCTAAAATGGCAAAACAGAAACACGTATCACTTGCTTAATATAGCAGGTATTGCTTATTAGATCACTAGATCTAGAGCAACCTCAAGGTGTTGGAACTATACGTGTAAAATTCATATCTACTCTATCTGCTGAAGAGCAAAGGAGGTAAAAGCAGAGAGGAGGACTATGGCTCATTTCTGAAGAGCTGTGTTGGAGAGATGGAAGGGACCAAGAAGTTGTGGCAGAAGTTGTGGTGAGAATTATAGCTAGAAAGACATTTCTGCCCTGCAACTGTTTTCTTATTCCCTCTGCTTCAGTAGAATAGTTCCTTTCCTAGATGACCACCTCCAGCCCAGGAGTCACTGTAACTGACTGCTGTTAGTGTCCCTAGAAGGGAAGGTATCTATGCATCTATGCAAAGTCCAGCTGGTTTTAAATCAAATGGACTTTCTCATGTATGTTATCAAAATTCTCTTTTACAGCACCTACCCGTGGACAGGAGATAGACACACGAATAACTTAGTGGTTATTATTATTAGTGGAAATAAATTAGTGGTTCTACCATCACACCTTCAAAATTATTAAATTATATGTTCACAATTCAAAGTAGTGCATGCTGATATGATCTAAGCATTTTTGCTTTGTTGCCTATCTTTTCTCACTAATGAAGAAGATGCGAAAAAAGGCTAAGACTGAAAGATCTTTGGTGGGAGTTTAACAGTTCTCTTCAGTATGTGGATATCATTTCAAGGTTGGGACTAATGTTTTGGAAAAGGTGCTGGAAAAATGGATTTTTGAGGTGCTGGTAAAAACTGAGAGAAGCAATTTGGTGCAGAAAAGATAAAACAATATGGTTTTAATTTTGTGGCAATTTGAGAGGGGAGTGAAATTACTTCCTTTAAAAAAAAAAAAAAAAAAAGCCAAACAGAGCACTAAAACCAAATCTTGTCAGAAAGTCAATTAATTATAAAATTTTCTTTGCCTTTTTTTCAGGCATTAACTAAAATTAACTAAAAATTAGTCTGAAATTTTACTTATTTTATTCATCCCTAAATTTTCAGGGAATTTATTTTTGTTGAAAGAAATAACATGACTGTAACTGAAATTGAAAAAAAAGGGTCTGAAAGAAAAATAGTAGCTAAATTAAAATTATTGTGATTATCACATACCTTCACAACATATATAATGAATGTGCATCATGTTATGTGGCAGAATTATGAGTAGTATATGTGAATTAGATGCATATATACATATACAGTATCAACTATATATAGCTTATGTGCACATAAATGCATATGCAACAATATAAAAGAAGTTTCATGAAATTTCTAGCTAAGAATTAGCCATGTGCATTGTATTCCTATTTATATCTGTTACACCAGTTTGTCATGGTCAGCTATGATTTTCCTCAAAGGTGAAAGGAAATGGCTCTTAAATTTCTGCATTCTTGCTACAAAAGTGCCAAATGTCAATAGCTGCCTTGTCAAAAGTTGCTTAGTTTGCTGCAGAAATAAAAATTCCAGTTCAAAGCTACTTGAAAACCACTCTTGCAGGGCCTGCCATTTCATCGCCACAGCAACAGGAAAGCAGGGAGTAGATGGGAGGACTGGCAAGTGCAGACAGTGTATTCATCACCACCCTTTCCTTGTTTTAGCCACTTCCACCACAGCAGGAGCAAGTGAGCTTTGTAGATTGCTTACTGTGTAAAAAAGTACTGGCCTTAATTACGAGAGTTTTCGTTGATTTAACTTAGCAGCTTTCAATATCCTCGGTGGAAGACAGAGTCCTCAACTTGTTTTCCAGTCAAATTTCTTGCGTAACACTTTTTTTTTAAAATGTCAGATATTATGCAGGCTTTTTGAAAAAATTGAACAGCCAGAGACTGGATGACTTCAGTAATAAGAACACAGCCTGAGGAAGGTACATAAATCTGTAGCCTTGCTGCGCATAAAAATTGCTTTGGTAGATCTGCATCTGGAAAGACGGGAGGTTTGATCAGTGCGGTTTGAAGGAGTGCCATCAGCTAAACAAGCTAATCCTGCACCTTAATTAGCAGGTCACGCTGCCTTTCTCCAAGCAATCTTATCTTGAACCTTTAAAACATACATAAAAGCAGTGGTGAGCTTGAGAGTAAGACATTTAATAGAACGAAGGTTCCTTTCACCCTCAAGAAAACATAGGGGTGACTCTCTGTGAATCATCCCTATAGGCCTACACAGGCCACCTTCTGCTTCAGTAAGAATCTTAATGCCATAAATGTTTAATCCATATGCTTCCTTCGTGATTCATCCCTGAGCAGCTCCATATGTCAGCACTTGGTCAGACACGGCTTTTGAAATGCACATGAGCAGAGCTGGTGACTAGCAGACAAATGTGCGTCAGTCCCATAAATTGTTATTTTCTGTTTATAAGCCCATTTGGTTGGACTACAGAATAACTGGGGAGAGGACTGCTGAAGAGATCATCAGTGACATTAAAGTTTATCTGGAACTGTAATAAGTATGCCTTTCCTGTCCCTGTCCTTCTGCTGCAGGGCTGGGTATGAGCTAGTCCTCTTCTTTATAGGACTCCTATGCCCAACCTGCAGGAATTGGGCTTGGGTGCTGAATCAAGCCCAGCTTGCCCACCCCAGTGTCTCATTGAGAATAAATCAGTCTGAGAGAGATCGTTAGTGTGCTTCCCTTGAGTGGGTGGTTAATGGTCTGGGATTTTAAGGCTTACTGCAACATGTACCTCCATGCAAAGTAAACATGGGCTACGATTCTGGTACTGGTAATCTTGAGCTGAGAGAAGAGTCCAGTACATGGACCTTGTCACCACAGCATCTGGTATGGTACAGTATTACAAGCATTTGGTTCTGTGAAACTCTTAGGAAGAGCAAGGTAGGAAACCATTATTCTCACTTTATAAGAAAAGCAATGAAGTATTCTGAGAGAGGATGAAGCAGTTCACAGTTCCTTCTGGCCTTATTAGTCAGAAGCATCTCTTTTCATAGAAACATGAATAATTTCTATCCTGCATTCTCTACAAAACCCAGTTTTTAAGGCTGCATTGTGCACAAGTGAAACACAATATTTCTTGAACTCAGGAAAGGTAATATATATATACCTACAGTACACGAAGTACAAGTCAAAGGAAACTGAGGTTTAACATTTTGATCAAATATAATGTCTTTGTCTTTATATATATGTATGCAGGCACAGACATTGGGCTCATAAATACATGCACTAACTTAAGAGATGCACAGGAACCTGTTACTGGCATGTAGGATGGTTAGCTGAGTGAGTCCGGATCAAATACCAACTACAGACAATTCACTAAAGAAAACCTAGGTCTTGATGCAGGTCTTTCTGTAGCAATGGCAAGATTTTTTTTTCACCTAATGTATGAGCACATAGGGCCTGAAGATTCAGCTGGCTCTCATGAATATCCATTAACATTAATATATGAAAGAAATCTGATCCAATATATAGGACTTTTCACACTTGTGCCAAAATTCCCCGAACAGGAAATCTCAATGAGTGAGGAAAAAAAAAAAACCACAAAATCCACTCTTCTTTTATTGTTGTCTATAAAGACATCATACAACTTCTATTTTTTACTACAGTTATTTTTCAGTCCTTATCCCATACCATATGTATAATAGTTTTCAACTCACAATGAACTCTAATGAACTACTGCACAAAAATTTGAATGAAGGTTTACGGTGTAATTTGTACCAACTAAATATATTTCTGCAGGTTAGTATGTTTTACTTAGAGTCCTACTTTAGTAGAATAAATCATTTTCTTTCAAACTGATTACATTTGAACAGAGAAATGTTAGTAACCTGAGCGATTTTAAGGTTAAAAGGAACTGTTCCATCATCAGGCACATACATTCTTTCCTTAAAAATTTTATATTGAAGGCTCCTTTCATCTGCAGACCAATACATTTAAAATAGAAGAAAAATTCTTGCATGCTACTTAAGATTGGAATAAAAATATTTTATGGTTGAATAGACCAACAAATATTTTGTTGATTGACTAATTTTATAGATGGTTGAATACTATTGATTGAATTATTCAAGAGATAACAGTAACGTTTGTTCAATGATTTGATAATTCATTTTAAGTCAAGTATTCAAACAAGTCTTAAAAATAAGCAGGGGAGAACAGAGGCATTTCATAAATGAAGTCTTGGCTGTTACAAAGTCATGTTGCCATTCTTCTACTACAAAAGTCTTGGAAACCCTCCTTTTGTGACTTGAAGCATGGGTCATCTTTTACAAGAAACTAGATAAAAAATGAACATAAATATTGCAACACATTTTTTTTTGAAAACTTATGAATATTATTTTTTAAAAATCATCTTACATTTCCTTTTTTTTTCTTTAATTAAAAAAATCACTTATCATCTACAATGCGCAAGGAAAAGAGTACTTCTGAGACTTGGCCACCTTAGATGTTATAGCTTCCAGCATAGCCTGAGGGCAAAAGCAATTAAAGATCCTCAAATGGGAGATCCCAATTCTGTCATATATTTTGGTTTCTAAATGAAACATTGCAGAGCATTGGCAGATTTTTCATTGTATCACCTGTTGTGGAAAAGTACTGTTTTTATAATAATGAATAGTTTCAATAAACCTCTCAGTACCTTCAAAGGACGACTCAGGATGAAGCTGTGTTCTACGGTAGGCTGATTATTTATTCACATATGTATATATACATAGAAAATTTTAGTTAAGACATGTTGGCTCCAGTAAACATCTCACAGAAGAAGGCAGAAGATCAAAGCACAGAAGTGAAATTTTGATACAAAGAAGGATGATATCAAACATTTATTCATAAACTGTATTTTATTTCTAAGTGTTCTACTGCAAAAAATCTGTGCCAGCCCAATTCTAACTTTAAAACAATGACTATTTTAATGTAAAAAACATTGTGTGTTTTAAGAATTGACTCATAATGCCTGCCAAATTTGGCAAAAGTTCTTTCTTGGTGTGTTCTTAAGTTCTTTCTTGACATTCTATTCCAAAAGAAATGTGTCCCCTAAATTACATTAGATTGTCACGCCACAGGAAATATTACCCAACAGCTGGTTTTCTAGAAGGCAATAGAGTTGTTTTATGTTTAGGTCTAATGTAATTTGTGCATACTTTGCATTTTATCATTGTGACAAGGTAGACATGTGGGATTCTATATTTGAAGATGAACCTAGAGGAGAACAGATTGCTGTTTAAAGGCAAAGGAATCACCATGGACTTGCATTAAGTGCTTCAAGAAACCCTTTCAATGTCACTAAAACACACAACAGAAGGATAAACTTGATGTTCTAAAAGAAATTTCAAAATGTCTGCTTTTTATTTGGCAAGTTTTGACTTATCAACTGCTGTCATTGTCAACTGAGGTCTTCATCTTCTCAAGGCAATAAAAATAGGTATAACAAGTATAGTGTTATATAATATGCATGGATGAAAAATTAGGAAATAAACCTGTTTGTTGGTTCTGATTAACAGCATATAGCTAGGTTTTTTAAAGTAGTATATTAGTCACAAATTCCATTTCAGTGGAATTTCAATGTTTTCCTCATTTAGTTAGGTTTTCGACTGTTCCGTCATGAAGATCCATCAGAGAGCAACTACCCAGAAGTTCCCCATGAAACTTCAACTTAACATTTCCAATAATTTATTTAGCATTTTAAATAAATAATTTCAAAATTTCCAAAAATCCAAAGTGAAAAAAAAAGCAACATAAAACCTCACTGATGTTACTGTGTGAAGATTTCACATAAAAGAAAACACCTCCTTAAGCACTACTCAGAAAGACAACTTGCTAGTTGCCTGCCTGTAAAATGCTCTTGTCATGGTCATCACCAAGAATGCAACATGGGAACTGCAGCCACTCAACAAGGCAGAAGAAGCTAAGGAAATAGCTGGAAATAGCTTAGTTTGATCATTAAAAGCCCACAAGCATATATGCATGTCAACAATTCAACTAATACAAAGAAAAAGAAACTGAGATTTCAGACAGTAAGTATGATGATCCTCTTGCAGTTAAGACAAGAAATATTAAGCCTGGTCTGCTGCCACTTAGTGTGGCAGAGCTCGGTAAGGCTGAGACACTAAGACTCCTGCCAACAGGTCCTCTACTCAGATTCACCTTGTTCTCTTAGACAACAGAGTCTGAGTAGAGTGCAGGCACTATCTCTTACTGCACAGGCTATTTGTATAGTCTGCTGCTCCAGTGAGCTGAAATCTAATTGCTCAGCTTTATTGCCCGTGCTGGTCCCTGGCACCTCCAGAGAGCACAGGCTTTCAGTTGTCCATCTCTTTGCAAGGAAGAAAAAAAAATCTGAATATATAGACTCTGCCCAATATTTTTTAATGCAGTATTACTCTCTGCTTGAAAACTGAGCACATGGATCACTAGGGAAAAAAACTTTCTTCCTTAGCTCTTGTTTAGGGCGTGGGTCCATGCATTTTGGGAGGCAAACTTCCTCTAAGCTTATGAAGTATCTTCTTTTATCATGAACAATGAGAACTCTGCTTAATAATTATAGTAAAGCCTCTCCTGTATTATAACAGTATTTGTAAATCAGGCCCCGATCAGTTTACTTTGATACTTAGAGACTCCTGTAGATAACTTAATTGCTATGAACTTCTCTCCTGATAAGCTACCTTTTGTCCTGGATGCTTGTATGGGAATAAAAGCCCATCTTCATTTAATGACACACCAAGACACCTCCTGAGATAACTCTTACTCTGAGAAAAATCATAACCAACTGCATTAAGGAGGACATATTTTTAAGGGAGATGAAATTTGAAACAGATAGATAGAGTATCCACAGTATCTCATTGAGAATTCAAAAATTGTGCAGAAAAAATCACTAAAGTTCACAACAGATACAGTGATTTAGGAAATGTCTCTCACTTCTTATGGCCATTTATTGTGAAAAAGGACTAGATCTGAGGCTAAGTAAAATCATTTTTCAAAGTGTGTGGAGACATTTTGATAAAAGTGGTGGCAAAATAGAGGATACAGAGACAAGTGAAGGAGGAATAAAATAGAAAAAGTCTTTGAATCAGTATATTATACAGAAATAGGTTTGTCAGGGATAAGGGGTCCAAAGCCACTCCCTTCAAATTGAACTAATGCTCACCATTGCTTCAGCCTATTTGGCTGAAGTTAGACCTCATTTGGGGAGTTTATCTTTTATTTTTCCAACAAAAGTAGAAGCTTAAAAAAATTGCACAAGATTAAAAGTTTTAAATAAATATTGCAACCATAGTGGTTGTAATAAATTATCATTTCCTCACATGTGCAAGAAAACTGCTTCACTTATGCACCCATTTTTATTTTTTCCTATGCTACTGTCACTTAATAAAGGAATGAATAGCAGAACAGAAATAAAATTCGAAAAAAAGGCATTTCTCATTTTACTGTTATGTTTACCAAAAGCTAGTGAAAAAATACAAGAAATGCACAAAATAGTTTAAAGCCATCATAAATTACTTCATTGTAAATGCAAGTTTGAAATTAAATTAATTTTCATATTTATCCATGGCTTTTTTTTTTTTTTTTTTTTTTCTGATATGTTAAGCTAGCTGTACTGCAATGTTCTTTGGGAACATGAAGATTCATGTGGGAACCAGAAGGTTCACGTGGAAACCTGAAGATTTCTGTAACTTTGTGATTCAAAACTATGAGTACTTTTTGAACCTTAGAATAACAGAATAGGATTTGCAAAAGTACTTGATCTATTTTTTATTTTCTGAAAAAGCTAATCTGTACCAGTCTTATTTATCATTTTGATTGCATGTATCTAAGCAAGCATCAAACATAATTTACACCATAAAACCCACCAAAACCAAAATGACTGGAATAGCAGAAAATAGTGATCTGGGTTGAACCAATTCAAACAAAATTAATTTAGCTTTGAAAAATGAAAATTTACATGCTGAGGAACAGAGTTTATAATAGGTAGAATTAAGACTGTACCCTAAAAAGAGCACATGTACAACTTATAGGCAATTTAACACTAACTTCCAATGCAATTCTGCTGCAAAAAGGGACAATGTGATCTGTGGCTGTGTAAAGAAGGGGAGAGTGTTAGATGTATGTGATATCAGTGAGACATATCGGAATAATATATGAAGTTCTCTAGTCCACATTTTAAAAAAGAGATGGAAAAACTGGGGGGAAGACAGAAGTGAGTCACAAATATTACCTGAGGGGAAGAAAAATGTGTTTCTGCAGAAGACACCTGCAGCTTAATCCACTTAGCTTATCAAAAAGGATATTAAGAGGTGCTGTGACTGCAATGTATAAATACTTCAGACATCAGGTACTAAAAATGTCAGGTACTAAAAGGCTGTTCAGTCTCGTATAAAAAGGCATGACAAGAATGAGTGTTTAGAAGCTCACGGCCAATTCAAATGGCAAATGACACACAAATTTCTAGCAGGGAATATGGCCAGCTATCAAAACAAAGTGCTAGTGATAGAAGAATTCTGAATTTTTCTAATCTTTCTGTTTTCAGGATAACACAGGATGCCTTCATGGAATAAATCTCTCAGCTAAACAGATGTTGTTTGGCTTGGTACAGTGAAAACAGCAGATATGTAAGTACAGAGAAAACCCTTTGGTTTTAGAATCTTAAAAATCTTTGGGATACCCACTGGAAGTCCTGGGGACTTCAATCTCTCAACTTCTCCATTACAGGTAGCAATTTTGGAGTGCTATTGTGATCTGGGACTATAAGTCATCTTCTGCACATTCTACTGATTTTAAATATACTATGAATTTTATAGGAGCTTAGAAAATATTTTCAGAAAATAATGATTAATCCAAAATAATTCTGTTTTGAAGCAAGAGATCATTTAATTTTGATAATGAAAACCTACTTTGTTTTGGTAGCAAAAAATAAGGCAAGGATAAGATGCAACATACATGAGCACCAGTAATATGCATGCTGTTTTAAATCTAATCTTTTCATGTCGTATAGGAACAAAAAAGATAGTGACCTTTCCGCTCGGAAATTTTGATGAGTTCAGCAAGTTCCTGTAGAATAGAATGTTTCAGTCTTAATCAAAATATTATTCTTGACACAAAATTTTTCTGTTTGTCTGGTTTATGTTTTAGCAAAAGTGTTAACAACAGGCATCAGTGTCCTTGATTGATTTTTAAGATAATTTGGCAAACTCCAGTGACCTTAAAATGAATTTTGCTTAAGCACAATACTACCAAAAAAGACTGACTCTTCAGATTCCTTTTTTTTTTTTCATTCACTAAATGCACTCTCACCTTCCCCTGGTGTGAAAACATGTTTCAAAAAAGTATTAAAAGTGATTGAAACTATAATCCTTAGAGCATTCACCTGATGTGATTATTTCTATGGTTCAAACAAGATTATGATCTCTTTAAACCTTCATTTCCAGATATTATGTGATGTGTTCTACTTGCAAACAGAAAAGCCTTACAAGAGAGAGCTACTGTAAAGGTTTGGGAACCTGCCAAATTCAATTAATTTAATATATATATATATTTAAAATAACATTTGGAGTCAAACTATAATGTAACTGTCTAATCTGGTGCTAACTGTCTAATCTGGTGCAATCAAAGTTCAAAATGTTGCATCAAAACTCAGATGTATAAATGCTAAAAAATTATAGAACATGAATCATCTGTCACCCAGAAATACAGCCCTGGTATTGAGCTGTGATCCAAACTGGCTGAAATTGTCATTGTGTGCCCTATTCCATACTCTTGCCTATAGGAAAAACAGCCAAAGTAAGTACTTCTAAAAAATAATTTTCAGGTAATCTTTTGTCACAGATCTGTTCAAGATCTATGCATTTAGGCACTTGCCAGATTTCCAGAATATCGTATACTTTAAGACTCCTTACATCTCACCATCCTGCAGCACTTCTTCCCTCTGCTCCTTGGTTACATTTTATATTCACAGTCCCTGACCCCTTAATGGAAATGGTGCATTGCAGTCTCTCTGTCACACTGCTTATCCTCAATGACAGGCTAAATTTTCTTCTTTCAGAATAGACATTGCATAATACACACACCTCTCTTGCACATTCATGTACACAGATTTATTCACCAGAGTTTCACAAGACTGCTCCAACGCACTTATTAGCTCTGCTGGAGTGATCTTTGGGCTGAGTTCAGATCCTCTGATGTGATGAAGGGCTTTTTCCTGATGCTCTTTTTGCCCACTTTCTCAGCTATTCTGTCTTTCCAACTTACTTCTGTGACCCTGGAGAGTCCTTCACTTAAGCCTTACCCTTCTACTTCCCCACCATGTTTTTGCACTTCTTTCCCAAAGTTTTCTGAGGTTTTCATTGACTTTTCCTTCTAAGGATCCTTCCAAGTGTTCTTCATAAATTATCTTAGCTACAGAGTTCTCAAAATTGCCCAGTCAAATATAGTAATCCACAGGTAAGCAAACTCTATTTGCATTATTATAGTTACCACATACAACAAGATTTATCAGAAAAAATGTGTATGTAAAGGCATCCCCTGATGTAACAATTTTTAGAGAAACAGTTTTGCAATTGAATCTAAAATTTTAAATTTTGTCTTGATGGATTTCCTAAGCCCATCTAATTGATTAAGACCTATAGATCAGGAGACATTTTCTTCTTTAAAATATTATTATGCTTCTGAAATCAAGATCATTCCAGTCTTTCTAATGGTTTCATTGAACTTTAGTGTCAGTCTACCTACACTAGCATCGTCCGCAATGACACAATACAAAAACTTGAACGCATAATGAACGTTAGTATTATCTATCTATATCTACTTCTAAATTTACATTGTTGATAACTGTTTCCCATCGTATCATATCACATCATATCATGTCAATGAAATCTCTGGAGAAGCATGAGGCTACAACCATCCCTGTAAAAAAACCTAAGAGTCTAGCTAAGCAAAAAAAAATCTGACATGGTTCAAGGAAGTCTGACAAATTTTATCCTTGACTGATCATATCTGCTCAAGGTTGTTAAAAATTTGGTATTTAAGAAATACGTGACCGCCTAAATAAAATTCAGCACCTGTATCAGTAAAGAAGGGTGAAAATTCAACAAGGAAATACATAAATAATCTAACAGAGTTTCAGTGTTTGAAGTTCATTTAGCTAATCTAGAAAGTGGAGTCATACAGGATCTTTGCTGTTTCAGGATGTTCAATACTTTCATAAATCATCTGGAAAAAGGGAGGAGGAAGCTGAGAGGAGACAAAATTTTCTGGTGATAGTTATTCAAGGTAATAAAAACAAGGGCAATTGAATGGTGGAAGAAATAAAGTCATAATGAAACAGCATATGATATCAGTGTAGGTAAATGCACAGTGATGCACATGAGGAAAAACAATCCTAATTTTACAGACAAGGTGATGAGCTCTGAGATTACTTTTGCCATGCAGGAATGAGATCTTTAGAATGGGCCTGTAATAAATAGTTCAATGAAAATGTCAGCTCAATAATTAGGAGAGGTAAAAAAGAAAATAAAAGACTAAAAAAGGAAAAGCAGCAACAATACAATAAATATTATGATGTTGTATGATATTGTATAAAGCCATCCTGGGTGTTCTTTGCAGTTCCTACTATCCCACATTACCCACCACCACCCATCTCAAAAAGGAAGCAGGGAAAAATTAGAGAGAATAATCATGGGCAGTCACAAGGCTATTCAGCTTGGGAAAAGAAACAATAAGGGGTAAAAATCTCCCTGTAAAGACATATATGACATGGAGAAGATAAAAAAAAATGAATGACTAGTCCAATAAAGACTAGGGATGGCAAAGAAATCTAACTAAAAGTGACCCACCAAACAAAATAGAAATGCTTCATAGCTCACAGCTAATCTGTGGAAGTCTGACACAGGGGATGTGGATGATAAACCTTTACAGGAATTTTAAAAGCAGAGGGAGAAGTTTAAGGAAGAAAAATCTATTAAGGGCTACTAATCAAAGACATAATTTCAAGTGCAGGAAGTCTTTTAGATACCGTTTGTTGAGGATTGGGGCCATTAAGAACATTTTAACTGCTTCTGATGTCATCTGAAGCAACAACAGAGTTGAAAAACTCCTAAGAAGAGAAACAGAAAATATTTCAGTTGCAAATATAGTTTTAAAGTCCTGTAGGGCCATGTGATTTTTCTAGTTATTTCAGCTGGTCCAATAAAAGACACCATCTTTTCCTGTCTGTTGTGGGTTAACCTCGGTAGGCAGCTAAGCCCCACACAGCCACTCGTTTATGCCCCTGCAGTGGCATGGGGGAGAGAATCGGAAGGGTAAAAGTGAGAAAAGTCATGGGCTGAGGTAAAGACTGTTTAATATGTGAAGCAAAAGCCGCATGTGCAAGCAAAGCAAAATAAGGAATTCATTTACTGCTTCCCATGGGTAGGCAGGTGTTCAGCCATCTCCAGGAAAGCAGGGCTCCATCGTTTGTAACAGTTACTTGGGAAGACAGATGCCATAACTCCGAACATCCCCCCTTCCTCCTTCTTCCCCCAGATTTTATTGCTGAGCATGATGTCATACGGTATGGAACACCCCTTTGTTCATTTGGGGTCAGCTGTCCTAGCTGTGTCCCCTCAAAATTTCTTGCTCACCCCCAGCCTACTCGCTGGCAAGGCAATATGAGAAATAGAAAAGGTCTTTGCACTGTGTAAGCACTGAACAGCAATAACTAAAACATCCGTCTGTTATCAACACTGTTTTGGTCACAAATCTAAAACATAGCCCCATATGAGCTTCTGTGAAGAAAATTAATTCTATCCCAGTCAAAACCAGTATACTGTCTCATTTTCATCTTCGGTACATCATATAGTTTTACCATGTGCATAACAATTTCCTTAACAGGAATGCTTTTCTGGATGAAGGTGTGGGAGAGACCAAAATTCCTGACTCAGCTGCTATACTCTCTATCCGTCAGTCTAGCTTAAATAACACATTCTGTAGTACTTGATATACTTATCAGATTAATTCTTCCTCTATAAAAATGTTGACTTATTATAAGTGTATTATAAAGGGAGTTCTGAAAAATAGTCATAACTGTTATATGCTATGGCAATTAAAGCAAACTAAAGTATTTCAACTTTGAAATGGGAAAAAAAAAAAAGGCCACATTATATATCCCCATAGTAGATACTGTATCTTTTATGCAGATTTTTTCTGTGTCAATTCTGATGATCATCTATCAAAGGACTTTCTTCCTATGAGCCTGAAGATCATGGAAGGGAAAAAAAGAGACAGAGAGAGAGAGAGAGTTCTAGTTTGGAGCTTAAATTTTAACTGTTAAAGGGACCTCGTGAGAAGGATGCTGAATTTTAGCTAGGCATTACATTTTTAAAATGAGAGAAACAACAACAAAGAAGTTCTTTGGCAGTCAGAATTACAGACCCCAAATTTTCAACAGTATCAGATCATGTGGAAAGTTTCAGAAAGGAAATAATGACTTACCAAATGTCAGATGTTGGCAGAAAATGGAATGCACAAGAATTTTCTAAGAAGGAGTAAGAAAAAAAAAATTAGACAGCTACGCTAAATAACTCTCTATGTGGGACTATTGCAGATATTTGCCAATATATCTGAGGAAGACAGTTCTCCATTTCAAAGATGTTTCTGAGTGCGATGTGGGGTATAATATAAATTATCCTTGGTCCTAAAACCCCCAATCATATCAGATGTTCCAGATACTAACCTTTTGTCAGTGAGGGAGGACAAATGAGTGGTACCCTTTCAGAGGAGACCCTGCTGCAATTTTCAAAATCACACAGTGCCTGTATCTAGGCAGCTTGTTGGGGTTTGGTACAGTGGGTGCTGAGTCCTACTTCCTAATTTAGATAAACTGCTGAAGATGATTAAACACATCCAAATCTTACTCAGATGTAGGTTCAGGAAGTAGTTCTAGCTGCTGGGATTTCCCCTTCCCTACTACGCATGTAGCTACTCAATTACTTGCCTTGCAGCTAAATCCCCACAGGAATGGTTTGGAGCATCAGGCTGTGTACCTATCAGCTATCCAACCTACATCATCACATGGCTCTTTGATAGCCCACCCCGTCATGAAAGTTGTTTCCTTTGTGTTCTGCTATGCGTGCTTGTCTGCTCTGCTCTTTAGGATTCAAACTCGTTGGGATAAGAAGTGT
Organism: Egretta garzetta; assembly: GCF_000687185.1. Lineage (NCBI taxonomy): Eukaryota > Metazoa > Chordata > Aves > Pelecaniformes > Ardeidae > Egretta > Egretta garzetta. The sequence goes on from NW_009259975.1 coordinate 2,673,982, forward strand.
CTTCCTACGTCTACACCGTCCCTGATTTTGACTAGAAGCATGGTTCAATAATGAAGCAAACACAGCCTTAAGTCTCCTAGTACTAGGTCACAAACACTGAATCCTATGATACAAAGCACTGTGTTTGCATCAGTCCCCTCCTTCCAGCTGCTTCAAATGTTAAAAAATATTGAAAGTTTAACTTTTTTCTGTCATGCTGGATGCTGGATTAAATATTGCCCTTGCCACTCTATCTTCATGTCAGATCAGATACCATTTGCTCTCTCATCCCTGACGTTAAGCCTTCATGAACTCCATATCCAATGCTCTGGTTGATTTGACAGATGTTTGACTGTGGGGCCCTTTGGGAGTTCTGGTTGTGCGTGCACACACAGAACAGCATTAACAAAGCTGTGGCCCTACAGAGGTGTGCCTGCTGCATTCCATTCTCTGAGAAGTTTAAAGACACTTAGGTACCCGGATCAAATTAAGTAGGTTTTGTTTCTTTCACCACTGATAAAAATCTTCATCATCATTTTGTCTTCTTTTAAATGTTTAAATCATCAGCACAAGTATAGAAATGATGCCTACCAATTGCATACCAAATGAGTCATAAATACTGAAAGCAAAACTCCTAAATACCCCATGGGTTGCAAGTTGTCTGTGCAGACAAGTGAAAAAATATTAAATAAAATACGTACAAGTTATAGACATTTGCTAGTAATTTTGCTAGCAGGAACAAACATTTGCTATTTATTAAATACATATGCCAGAGGATAATTTGATTTTTTAATCAGACCTGTAAGTCTACAATGCACAAAATCAGAATCTTGAAGATTGCTGAAGATGACATGGTTACTTTGGTTTAGTGGTATTGCATTTAACAGATTTTTGACAAAACTAGTATCCCAGCCCAAAGAATACCTTTGCCGAACATGTATTTGTAGTGTTTGCATTGCTCAGTTTCCATGCCAGAGTACAAAGGTGATATTTTATGTTATGTTCCATATCAATCAATCATATTTATTCATCTTTATTTGCTGTGTTGTCTGATAGAAGCCTGAAGGCAGCAAAAAAATCAAAACTATCTAAGATAAGTGTAGGATTTAATATAGTAGAGGGAATATCTGAAGTCCATCAATATAGATGAGGGAAAAAGTGTTAGTAGCACTGAAGCCCAAAGAAAGATTCATGAGTAAATAAAAGCATACAGCTAGGATTTTGTTTAGAGTATATTTTAAGAGTGGGAGTCAGGAAGCTTTACCTGGAGCTAATATATCTGGTTTTCTGGTGTAATTCTAAAGAAGGTATCTTTGCTTGAAGGAAGATACATAAACCAGACCAGCAACTCCTAACTATTGCAGGCAGACCTAACTGCCTATATCTATTCATTTTGAACCCTTTTCCTGACAGCTCTTTTCTCACCCTTGTGATTCTCCCCCCATGTGCCCGCTCTACATAACCATCCTGCAGCCTACAGGGACTCTGGCTAAGTGCTCCTCCAGACTGCCAAAGGAAGGAGCTGCCAAGCTGCGGCAGCTTCCCAAGGAAGCCAGATGCTGCTGATACCGTCTCAGCACCACTCCTGCTCTCTCAGCAGAGCTCTGCCTCTGGGACTCTTATGGTCGCCTCTTTGCAGCAACACCAGCTCTGCACAGCGTTGGAGAATGAATGAATCTCTAAGAAACTGCTGAAACCTGAATAAATAGCTCCTGTTCCACCTCTCATCACCCATACACCATCTGAGCAGAATATAGAGTCTAGCCAGAATGCAAGGCTTAAATAAGTTAGGAATTAGTTAAGACACTAAAGAATATTTTTCCAGTAGTTGTTTTCAACTCTTCAGCCACATTACAATCTTTAATGGCACACAAAGGTCTTGGAAAAGATCATCAAGACCAACTCTCAACCTAACACTGCCATTCCACAGCTAAACCATACCATCATTCTTACACTGTCCTAGCTCTCATATTGCAGCACAAATTTCATATTTAGCAATATCAGGAATGAGGCAGCCCCACATCTTGACCTGGTCATCCAAGCTTGTTGGCAGACACAAACCAATGCTGGCTGATACCCCAGGTGATAACAGAAACAAGGAGCCCAGGAAGCCCACAGTGATCTTCTTGATCATATTTGACAGTGGTTCTGTACACATCCTGGAAGATCATATAATTCTTGTAAATAATATCAAACAAACTTTATGAAAAAAAAACTTCGAATGACACCATAAAGGAAGGGGAAAAAAAAAAAAAGAAGGCACAGAGTGGACTTTATCTGAGGAATGAGGTGTGAAACACCCAAGTCAAAGTGGTGGAAGAATAAATTGAAGGTGTCTTTGGGCAAGTTGCATGAAAAGGCAGTTGTGTATGGATAGTTAACAAAAGAGTGAAAATGAAAAGTCCCTCAAAGTAACCAAGGTTCCCTACTGACAAAACCAGATTCAGATATAGACTTTCAAGGGATGTTAAAAGGAGCTAGCTGCGGAACCCTTAGAGGCATTGGGTTTTCTTTTAAAATCCATATCATAATATGTACTGAGAGACTTGAAAGAAGAGTTAATGATGAAACCTGTAGAGATTAAAACAAAAAGTAACTTTCAAAACTTTGAATGCTCCCTTGAGACCAAAAGTGAGCAGTAGGTAGTCTGGAACCACTCATTACTGTAATCAAAAGTCTTGCCAGTATTCTCAGAAACTAAAAGTAAATAAGTAAAAAACACCACCCCCCACCACCACCACCACCCCCCTCCAGGGAATAGTGTGACTGCAGGCGATTTTTTGAGTGCTTTCAGATAAGGACTGAGAATTCCATTTGGCAAAAAAACGTAAGGGAAAAAAAGAGGCTGCAACTGGGAAAAGGCCTTTTTTGCTCTGAGGTTTTTCTATGGCTAAACAAGATTAAAGAGTGAAACAACAGCAAAAGCCTCTAATATATTTTTGTAAATTGGCAATAGTTTCATTAAACAGCTTTCATAGGTCATGGAGCAAAGCTGAACTAAAAAGATTTTAGATTTATAAATGAGAAAAAAGTCACTGAGGTGGGCACAACCTACGGTATGTAAGTATAAAGGTTATTGAATCCACTCCCATAAACAATAAAAATAATCTCTACTATATTTTTTTTTGTAATTAATGGAGACATAGTTTCAAACACGGGCACATTTACATTATATGAAAATATCGTTAGGTTGAACACTATAAGGGCTCTTTATACTAAATCTTACCTTTTGATTTTCTCTCAGAGAATGCCTTTTTTTTTTTACTAAACCGCGTGGATTTTAAGTCCCAGGGAGTGCCATTGTTTTCTACTAAGTTGCATAGATTTCAAATGCATCAGAATTTGCTATGTTCTTTCCACCAGAAAACCTAAAAAAAAAAATAAAAAAATGCAAGTCCTACCTTGAAGAACTTTACTTTAAAAAACAAACAAACAAACAAAAAAGAGTTAATGGAATAAAGAAGGTCTCTTAAAAAAACCCCAAAACAAACCAAATTAAAAAAAAAAAAAACCTTCAGTTTTCCACTAATGTTTCATAGTGATGTTATGATCACTGTAAATGCAATTCATTCCACTTAGTTAACATACAACTCTTTGATCAACGACTACTAGTTATCTACCTTTAAGTTTCCAGCAGAATTTTCAGAATTAATTTCAGAGATCAAATCTTGAAACATGTTGTTCCCTTACTAATTGTAAACTTAGAGAGTAGTCAAATTGTGACAACACAAGGTTAAACAACAACAATGAAAAAGATACACAATTTAATACCTTCTTGCTCTTCTCTTTATACCCGTATTACACCATTTTCTTCAGACAATTAAAATAAAGAAAAGGTTTGGGAAGAGATTGCACTGCAAATTTTTCAACTTAGCTAACCACAAAAAAATAAACAAACAAGCAAACAAACCCTTCTCATAAGTTCATATCTGTACTCCAGGACAAAGAAAACATGTCCATACTGTCAGAATCAAAATACTGCTCCACACTACATTGTGCAGCCTGTGAACCCTATATCTTCAAAAAGGGCACTTCCTTCTTCTGGAAAGTTTAGTATTCCATGTGGCATAACAGTTACTGAAGGTGCCTGATAATTTCCATCTCATACATCATCACAGCCAGGCTAGTCCTTAATATTTTAAAACATAATTACCATTAATACGAATCAATGTTTTAACTGTTTCTCCAGGAGTATGTGAAAATCTGGTCCTTTGATATGTAAACGCAGAAGGAAGGTGCAATCTCCCTGCGAGATACCGTAATCAGTAAGAGGATCCAGAAAGAAAAGCGTATAATCTTTTTTAAAAGTAAAGTGTGTACATTATGTATTTCTTTCTCAGATGCTGACATATTTTTGTAAGTAATATTGAAGAATTTACAAACATAATTATGATCTTTAACCAGGACTGTTTTTTTTTTTTAAGCCTGAGAGAAGAGAAATAGGGATAATATATGAAAAAATAGAGCATCGCCATTTTGTCAGAGATCTATTATCTCAACTCCCTATTGGGAAATACAAGAATAAAGAAAAAAATAAACCCCAAAACTCTCCTATTTGATGACATCTGTGCTGTCCTGACCACATCTGTGCTGTCCTGACCAGCAGCTGTGTATTTCCAGTGTTTGGTGGTATTCCCAAAGAATATTTCCCAATAGTAGGTTGGGAAAGGACTGTTCCCCTCCCATAGAAACAGTCTGGTTCTACTCCATGGCTCTACCACCTACATCAGCTTTAATTAATGTGTAGATAGGAGGACTATGACATGGTATCACTCACTGAAGTTGAGATGCTTTGTTGCGATGTCTTCCTTCTGTGCCCAACACCAGAATATGCATCATGTAAAGCATACAGCCCTTGCCACAGAGTTTTAACTTTTCTTAATGTCAGCTTCATAGCTTGAGATTTTGGTTCATGTGGAGTTACGATTACTTTCAAAACATTGCTGCAGAAATGGTGGGCAAAACAAAGTTCTCCTTACTAAACCTCTTCTCCCTCCTATTCACCCACAGTGAGGAGCACTGAGCACCTGGAACTTTTACGCTACTCTAAGTCAATGCCAACTCAGAGGAAAAGGTGCCAGCAGCAGCACAATTCCAGGTGTTTCATGTGGATACTAACAACTGTGGAATCTGACTACATACCTTCCTAAAATCATGCTGTTATTCATCTATTTTTGTTTATTTGTTTTCTATTGATAATTCTTTCAGAATTCTCTTTAATCCTTCCAAAAGTCCACCATTTTTTCTTAAAAACATTTTGTCAGGCATTTGGGTTCTTGAAGATTTCTTGAAGGCTAGGCTTTTAAAAAGGTGAGAAATTTAATGATTTTGTCTCCTCCACAAACCCCTGAAGTGATGTCACCGAAGAATTGCCACAAAGGGAGCTATAGTGAAGTCAGCAGTAGTTCACACTGCTGGGTTTATACACTGTCCTGCCTAAAGAAACTGTTCCTCAAACAAACACTAAAATAGGAGCAACTCAGTCAGTTTGAGCAAAATGGGGTTTTTTTATCAGAGATTCCAGGTGCTTATCCATTGATAGCACTGATTACCCCTCCCATAAATGTTCAAACCAAGAGATGTAAAATAGCGTTTTAGGTCCATTTTTTTAACCATTTTTTTTTTTTCACACTCATAATCCACTAGATGTGTAACAACCTTTGCCATGTGATAACTGACTTCAGGCATCAGCAAGTAACATCCTAATGTTGTTTACCAACAACATCCTAAATTCCTGAGAACTTTTAGCATCACTTTTCCTCCATGATGCAAGAATGTATGAGAATCCTAACTATTTTGATGCAGATCCTATACAATTCCTGCCTTAGGCTTGTGCATTTTTCCTGTAATTACAACTTCAAATCAAAGAGCAATTGCAAATGTCAATATTACTATTGACACACTATCTGCTTTTTAGATTTATACAGTAGTGTAGATATACAGGAAAAACTGTTTTAAACCTTCTGTCATTAGAAGAGTCTCCTCTAGAATGGTGCTCTCAAATCACCTCCTTTGAAACTGAAACTGATTTTTTTAAATAAATCATAGTATAAATGGCATTGACACTGCATGATGCCCTGGTTTTGGCTGGGATAGGTAATTTTCTTCCTTGTAGCTGGCATAGTGTTGTGTTTTGGATTTAGCGTGAGAATAATGTTGATAACACACTGATGGTTTAGTTGTTGCTGAGCAGGGCTTACACCAGTCAAGGACTTTGCAGCTTCCCCTGTTCTGCCGGGTGCACAAGAATCTGGGAGGGGGCACAGCCAGGACAGCTGACCCCAACTGGCCAAAGGGCTATCCCAGACCATATGACAGCATGCTCAGTATAGAAACTGGGGGCAATTGGCCAGGGAGCAGCAGTTACTGCTGGGGGATTAGCTGAGCATTGGTCAGTGGGTGGTGAGCAATTGCATTGTGCATCATTTGCTTTGTATATTATTAATTATGATGAATATTACTGTTATTACTATTGTGATTTTACTTCATTGTATTTGCATTATTAAACTGTTCTTTCCTCAACCCATGGGTTTTCTCACTTTTACTCTTCCAATTCTCTCCCCCATCCCACTCGGGAGGAGGAGAGTGAGGCAGTGGCTTTGTGGTGCTTAGTTGCTGGCTGAGATTAAAACATGTCACATGGTGAGCTCAGCCAATTTTAATCATGTTTAGATAATGATTCTGTATTTGCCGTTGGCTTGTCACAGGAAAGCACTAAGTGTATGAGGTAGGTGCCATGAAAGTTAGTGATCTTTGATCACAGAATGAAAAATAAGACCTTGAAACTTTTAGTTGTGGCAGGATGTAGAAGACATGGAGAAGCATTCCCTTATAATGCTGACAGTTTTTACCAATTTAAATGCCACATTAGTGTGTTTTATGTGTGTTGCCTTGAATATACTGTCAGATTTCATAGTTATCTATTATCTGTTTTCAATGCATGCAAAACATCCAGTTAATCAGCCATCTTACACGATCACTCACAAGTCAGTGACAACTGGAGTTTTAATGTGCATGTACACAGAAGTTCACTATACCTGCAGTGTGAAGTCATACAACAATGGCTTGTCTTCTAGCTACTTTCTAGTGGACTCTAAGTACTAAATCAACTGACAGTGGCCTTGCTGTAAGAGCTCTACTGTTGACATGCATACGTATTTGAAGAACACTGTGTCCTATTTCTAATACTGAGGATTTGGAACTTTTTTTTTTTAAATTAAATGTTTGTAGCCTCTGCAGATTAAAAGCATACAAGCATATAAACAATGCTATCTATTCCATTTCAGAGTTTCTCTAGTTCTCTCCCTTAAAAAAAAAAAAAAAAGAAAAGAAAAAGAATCAGACCAAGAGTCGCCTTCTACTTGTGTTCATAAAGATCCCTATTTTAGTATCCAGGTAAAATTAAGGAAAAAAAAACAGTTAAATTTCAGAGAGGACTGACTGCATCACAGGAGGGTCAGCTTGCACTAACACCTTAAGAATGAGATTGAGAAGGAGGAAATAAAAAATCCAACTGAGAAATGGGACAGGAGATGAGGAAATAGAGAGGACTGAAGTCAGGGTAAGGAAAGACAACTGTGTGGGAAGAACTGGGACTACCTACATAATTAAAGGAGACTGACACCAGAAAGGAGTAACTGAATGGGAAGCCAGGGAAAATGAACAGTCAGTCAACAGCAAAGTCAAGGTACAACACAGCTCAAGTTAGAAGCTAGAGAGATTTGCTTTGAAAGAACATTGTGGTTGGGAGGGGGAAGAGCCTAAAAAGAGGTCACACACAGATTTACACTGTCAGTTTGGAGATTATGATTGATGGAGAGAGATAAGGAGAGGCAAAGAACAAGGACAAGGAAAAAAAGGGTGCCAGGAGAGGTAGAAAGGATGGTGCAGAAAAGAGTTTGTCTCATTAGAGTACTTTGTGCTCAAGAGCGAGGAGTTCTCAACAGCAACAATGGTTTCTCTGATCAGCATCCCCATTGCTCTCGAGCTACCAGTAACTTTTGCAGTCCAGTATAGGTATGCAATTTTTGCTAATACTGATGCATAAGAGAATGTTTACCTGTACTACTAGTCAGTACTCTTTCAGTTCAGGCGACAGAAGTCTTGTTCCAGTGAATACAAAATCATCGATCCATGCTCAGGATCCACTTATCATAGAATCATAGAATCATAGAATGTTTTGGGTTGGAAGGGACCCCTAGAGGTCACCTAGTCCAACCCCCCTGCATGGAGCAGGGACACCGCTAACTACATCAGGTTGCTCAGAGCCCTGTCCAACCTGGTCTTGAATATCCTTATTCTTTATAGTTGTGCAGCCTGTCTCTCCATGGAAATGATTTATTAACTCCCTTCCATAAGCCCTTTCATCCCATAATTGGAATTCCCATTAGGAACCATAGTCCTGATGCAGGTGGTACTTGAATGTACTGAACTTGAACTGCCCTCATAGGTTCTCTGCTGTACCTTACTGGTAGATATATTGCTTGTAAAGAATCTCAGTTTGTTCTGTGTGGGTTGAGATGAGCGGCAGTGAATTTATGCTCCCACTGAGTAACTTAATCCTGTTTTAGAGTGTTTAAGTGGTAAGGAAGTTTTCATGAAAATGAATTTGACTTAGGCAGAATGATAAGCAAATAAGTGGATGTGTATATATATATATACACACGCCTAATTTTAATGAAGGCTTTGGCTTTATATCAATTTGTCACTATTTCTCAGTTTATTCCTTAATGGTGAATCTGGGAGGTCTGTTGGATCTGAGTAAGCTTCTCGTGAAAAAACCCATGAAACTTAAAGATTAAAATTTTAATGCAGTTCATTTCATATGTGCTGAAATAAAAAGATTTATTAAGAGTTGAGATGAAATAACCATAAATGAGGTAAAGTAATAAATACATGTACTTTGATCTTTAAAGTGGCTTTTATTGAGTCTTGCTTTCTGGCTACCATGTGATAGCTAAATCTCATCTTTAGGACTGACACAGGCACAAACGGTTTAATATTTGCTCCGAATGGAAACAATTTTAACTGCGCCGATGCTTTTATTGAATGTGCAAAGATAGAGAAATCATGGGAAAACTCAGTTTATGGTATAAATTCGAAGAAAGCATACTTTAAAATTGCCGATGAAACAGGTTTTTTTTGCAGCTGATAGCCGTTACGCTTCCCCTTGTCTTCACTACCTCTTGCCTCTTGTTTTGGTACCACCAGCAAGGTGGTAATGGCCAGCAGGTCGAGGGAGGTGATTCTGCTCCTCTACTCTGCTCTGGTGAGACCCCACCTGGAGTACCGCGTCCAGCTCTGGAGCCCTCAGCACAAGAAGGACATGGAAGTGTTGGAGCGGGTCCAGAGGAGGGCCACAAAAATGACACGAGGGCTGGA
>NW_009259975.1:2683713-2744979 GCF_000687185.1 Egretta garzetta
ATTCAAGGCCAGGTTGGACGGGGCTCTGAGCAACCTGATCTAGTTAGCGGTGTCCCTGCTCCATGCAGGGGGGTTGGACTAGGTGACCTCTAGGGGTCCCTTCCAACCCAAAACATTCTATGATTCTATGATTCTATGATTAGATGCACTCTGTTTTTTGTTCCAGTTAGTTTTCCTTAAAACCAACAATCTGCATAATAGTCAAGGACTGCACTCAAGCAACACTGGGCAAAAATTGTCAAAGAAAACAAGCTTTAATAGGCATTTTCCTCATGCAACCTTTAGGTGAAGTGCTTGTGCATTCTATCTCCACAAGATCAAATTCACTGCACAGCATGGACTGTCCTTAGAAGATGAAGTCCTTTATAATAGTACAATAATTATTATATAATATATATAATTTATAGTAATTTGGTCCTCAGATTAAAAAGTCAGTAGTGAGCAAGACAAATTAGTTCTGGGGAGGGGAAGAAAAGGAAAAGAAAAAAAAACCCAACCAAAAAAAGTGACACCTCTTCCACTTCAAGCATTTTGAGTATCCAGTCAGCATGTCTCTGATTCTGCAAAGTAATTCTTGTGTTAAGTCATTAAGATAATTTTTTTCAAGGCCAAGGTCAAGGGAATAGCAGTGTAGAGCGAAATCATTAGTTAACTATTTTCTGGATTTTCACAGAATCATGCAATGGTTGAGGCTGGAAAGGATCTCTGGACGTTATCTGGTCCAAACCTCCTGCTCAAGCAGGGCCACCTGAAGTTGGTTGCTCAGGACCACGTCCAGACAGATTTTGAGTTTCTCCAGGGATGGAGACTTCACAGCCTCTCTGGGCAACCTGTGCCAGTACTCAGACACCTGAGTAGTAGCATAGTGTTTCCTGAAGTTCTGAGAGTCATTGCCATGTCACAGAAGGTTCCACCAGCTCCTGGCACTAGCCCTGGTGATGTTGTGGACATATCACAAGGGGCAGAATGTTGATGGTAGCCATGTCATGGGGGATTGGCAACACAGCTAGACCAGGATGGGTATAGAAAGGGCTACACCAACCAAGGCTGACAGGTGAGTATGCACCTGAATGAAGGCAGGGAGAAGACACCAGGGAGACAGGATATTCCTCTTTTCTTCCTTATTCTGTGTATTACAGCTGGATGCCTGGACAGGGACATGACCAGTTCACAGCACACTCCTTGTCCTCTACCTCCTCCAAAACTCAGCCAGAGGACAACGTTCTACAGGACAGATAAGACAGCCTCAACCTATACCCTGTCATGATCTTGCAGGGAGCTGGAAGTTCCCCACAGCCATGTGCAAAGGGAGATCCACAACATTTTTTCCTGGGTGGCCAAGGGAGGGCTGTGCCCCACATGAGCTTCTGGCATGAATCTTAATAATGCTATGGCCATCTCACAGCAGCAGAACACTTGAGGTGACCTATGTCACAGAGAAGTCAGTGGTTGGCGCAGGATAGGCATCTCCTGCCTGTCTGGGAGATGTGGGATAGACATCCTCAGCCTGAGGCTGAGAGTCCTGCTCAGGGAAGCAGGGTTTTCTTGTGGCAGCAGAGGGTGTCAGCTCTTGTTGCTGATTCTCCTATTTTTGACAGTCTCAGATATGGACAGGAATGTGACCAGATCACGACATGCTCCTGACCTCGCCCTCTGCCAGTCAGATAGGGAGTGTTGTAGCTTTGTACAAGGATACTGACCCAAATCTAAGAAAACACACACAGCTCCAATCTGTATCATGTCATGGTCCTATAGGCAGCTGGACTGTCCCCACAGTGTGGACAAAGGGAACCCCTCACCAACTTCCTTCCTTATAACCTGTCATTGTCTCCTAATCTCACAGGAAACTGGAAGACCTCTCACAGCTGTGGACACAGAGCCACACCACCATCTTTGTAATCTGTCAAAGTCTCCCTGACAACTGGAAGATTCCCATAGCATGAGATGATTGTTCTCCCAGAGAGAGCAATGGAAACTTATTAATATCCATTGCTCAGCTCTGAGGACATATTTACATTTCCCATCTTCTGTGTGCATGAAATATCAAAGTATAAACTTAGAGGCTGCTTCTGCACATAGGTCAGGAGTGAATTTCCTTGCGAAGAACTCACTACACCTAACTCAAAAGACTAGACTATATTTTGGTGGGGTTTTTTTTCTGTCAGTATTTATTTACTTTTTTTAAATAATGGAATCTCTAAGGAAAATGTGTCAAATTAAATACTTTTAAAAAAATATTTTTTACATTTTGAAGATTAAAAAACGCACACACCTGTAATACTTTAAAGCATAAGAAACAGTTCTGATAACTGCATGGAAAGTACATAATTCTGAAAATGTCATTGTCTATTCAATTAAATGCAAATTTTAATTCTGAACGTTCATTTTCTTTTCATATCTTGAATGCAACAATAAAATGGTATATGAAACTTGCTGGACCTACCATTGGTCTTTTTATCTTTGTCAATTTTATGTTCCACACTTTCTTCCTGCCCAAGACAAGTCTCAAATACCCTATAAGCACAACTGCTGAGAACTGCACTACTGCCTGTAATAACACTCAACAGAAGCCATGCTTGAATATATAAATTCCTAGTTAAAGTGTTCATTTTGCAGAGTATATCTGAAACTGCATATGGCACTGAAAACCATAACCATATTTTACATTTTTCTTTTTTTACAGTGGTTCAATTCTCTTGTTGTAAATGATATAATGCAAGCCCCTTGTGAGAAGAGATAATAAATAATCGTTTTGAAACACTTATATACCAGACTAATGATCTATATAGACAGATTTAATAATTTTGTTTTCCAAACAAGTTTTACCACCACCCCCCCTCCATATTAAAAAAGAAAAAAAGAAAAAAAACCTAAACAGACATGAGTAGAGACCTAGAACAAGTACAGAAGAAGAAACTATGAAATATCTATTCATTAAAAGCACTCTATCTGCTCTGCAGTCTGAAAGAGGTGGAAATCCTCTTTTCTAGGGATGAAGAATAGGGAAGAAAAATGGTGTCAGTTACAGGACTACATGATGCGTCATAACTTATAGCGACTGGAAGCAGTGGAAGGTGCAGAAGACTACACGAGACTGAACAAATAACCTTAATTCCAGTGTTCCCTGTCTTCCTGGAGCTTGACTCCTACTATACTGATTTTAAACAAAGAGGTTTGTGCAATGTATGCTTATAGAGAATGGTGCTATCTCTGCCTTCCTTCTTTATCTTTGCATCTGCATAACTGGTTCTTTACTGGGGTTGCTGAACTCTTACTTTCAGGCAAAGCCAAAAAGTGCAACTACACCAATGAGAAAAATAGCTTGGCCTTGTAAGAGTTACCACGAGTTATTTCTCTGAAGAGTTACCACTTGATCTTCTTCTTGTGGGTCTTGCAGTAAGACCTTTCAATTCTTTCTCTGAGTACTGCCAGAGTCAGGTGAGGGAGAGACAAAGGTGTCAGGAAGGGGAATACACTACCATTGCTCCAAGGCTGTCCTTTACCAGCAGCCAATCAATTTCCCTTTGAGCCTGCCTTACAGAGGTTCACCAGCCTTCTCCATAACCCATTGCTCCTTTTCTACATCTTGTGCTTGCCAGACATGTCAGATGAAGACAGTCTTGTTGCTCATAAAACACTGAGAAATGGCACACAAGCAAAGGAATGCTTATCTTTCTACAAACCAAGTTCCTAAACTTTTAGCCTAACTATTAGTTTCTTTACACTATCTCTAGAAAGAAATGAAGGACAACAGCTCTCTTCCTCTCATTAGCACAGTAAGTAGCTGTAGAGGATGGAAAACACCATCTCTAATCTCAATAAAGAATTTATTTAATTTAAGAGAGGCTTGCGATTACAAGGAGCACAATTTCAGTAATGGCCTGTGAACTCAAGATGGGGTCACTCTAAGAAACAAAATCACAGAATCACAGAATGGCAATGGTTGGAAGGGACCTCAGGAGATCAGCTAGTCCAAACCCCCTGCTACAGTGGGTTCGCCTAGAGCAGGTTGCACAGGACATCATCCAGGTGAGCTTTGAATATCTCCAGAGAAGGAGACTCCACAACCCCCCTGGGCAGCCTGTTCCAGTGCTCTGTCACCCTCAAAACAAAGTTGTTCTTCCTCATATTCAAGTGAAACCTCTTCTGCTTCAGTTTGTGCCCACTGCCCCTCGTCCTGTTGCTGGGCACCACTGAGAAGAGTCTGGCTCCGTCCTCGTGACTTCTGCCCTTAAGATATTTGTATGTGTTGATGAGATCTCCTCTCAGTCTTCTCTTCTTCAGGCTAAACAAGCCCAGCTCCCTCAGCCTTTCCTCAGAGGGGAGATGCTCCAGTCCCTTAATCATCTTTGTTGCTCTCATCTGGTCTCTCTCCACTAGTTCCTCATCTTTCTTGAAGTGGGGAGCCCAGAACGGGACACAGTACTCCAGGTGAGGTCTCACCAGGACAGAGTGGAGGGGGAGGATAACCTCCCTCGACCTGCTGGCCACACTCCTCTTAATGCACCCCAGGATACCATTGGCCTTCTTGGCAACAAGGGTACACTGCTGGCTCATGGTCAGCTTGTCGCCCACCCAGACTCCTAGGTACCTCTCAGCAGAGCTGCTTTTCGGCAGGTCAGCCCCCAGCCTGTACTGGTGCATGGGGTTCAACCTCCCCAGGGGCAGCACTCGACACTTGCCCTTGTCTCCGCCCAACTCTCCAGTCTGTCCAGGTCCCGCTGAATGGCAGTGCAACCTTCCAGTGTGTCAGCCACTCCTCCCAGCTTTGTGTCATCAGTGAACTTGCTGAGGGTACACTCTGTCCCACAAGAATGATTTGTGTATGTCTGCAAGAAAAAAAATATTAAATAGCCAGACTTTAAACACACACAATTAATTTTTCTTGTATATCATTGTAAGTGAGAATAAGAATATTGAGAACTACAGAAGAAAAAAATCAGAACTGTAACAGATTTTTAGTCAGGCAAATTAAGAGTTAAAGTCTCCACAGTAACTTCTCTGTAGGACTTCTACTGGTTATCGCATTTATTTAAAAAGTGAAATAATGCAATTCAAAAAACAAAGCAAAGTTACATTTTCTATTCGTACTGAAATAGGTAACTGATCAAGGGGGGTGATTGTCCCACTCTGTACTGCACTGCTGTGGCCCCACCTCAAGTACTGTGTGCAGTTTTGGGCACCTCAATATGGCACCAGGAAGGATCTCAGACTATTAGAGTGTGTCCAGAGGAGGGTGACCAAGATGGTAAAAGGTCTCAAGGGCAAGACTTGTGAGGAGTGGCCGAGGTCACTTGGCTTGTTCAGCTTGGAGAAGGATGAGGCATGACCTCATCAAAGTCTACAACTTTCTCAAGGGGGGCAGCAGAGTGGGAGGTGCTGATCCCCTCTCTCTGGTGACCAGGAACAGGACACAAGGAAATGGAATGAAGCTGCATCAAGGGAAGTTCAGGTTGGACATTAGGAAAAAAATTTTAACTTAGAGGGTGGTCGGTCACTGGGACAGGCTCCCCAGGGAAGTGGTCATGGCACCAAGCCTGCCAGAGTTCAAGGAGCATCTGGAAAATGCTCTTAGTCATATGGCTTAGTTTTAGGTGGCCCTGCAAGGAGCAGGGAGTTGGATTCGATGACCCTTATGGGTCCCTTCCAATGTGAGATATTTGAATTCAAATGAGTTCTGGCTGCTAAATCAATCTTATCTTTGTTTTTTCCCCTAAATATTTTAAACTGACTAAATAAACTCCACTCTTTTGAAGGTTTTTTTCAACTTACATGAATGTATTAAATGCACAGAAATATTAATGTAATAAAAGATTAATAACATTCTCTGAAAAATAAATACTGTGAGTGAAAAATGTCATGCTTGAATTCCTTGGCAATAGAGAAAACTATCAAGATACTGAAATATAATTACTAGAATGACTAGTATGTTGGCCTGAGTTTGCTGTAAAGTGCCCAGTGAAAGATTTTCATTCTCTTGGTTCAGTTCTCTCAGCACTTCAGGTGGTTCACATGGCTCACTTTAATGATTTTTCTTTTTTTAACTGACACTTGCATAAGTAATTTGAGATTAAACCTTGCTTTCCTACTTATTCAATAATCATTTTCAGAAACAATATCTCACAAGAATGAAAACAGGAGGAAAGTTCGCTCTCTGCATTTTTCTTTCATTTACCATTCCCCCCAAAATCACTGTTTTCTTTGCAAATTAATCCAGATAGCTAATGAAACATTCTTGCAAGTTGTACAAGAAGACCTAGAAATATGTATATTGTGTGCATTTTTTTGTGCTCCTACAAGTCTACAGATGCTGAAAAATAACAAAGCCTCTGTTCCAATATGCTCAAGGCAATGGAACTCAAAATACACAATAATAAATATCAGAATTGATTATTGGTCCTTTTGTCTTCTTACACACACTGGTGAGACACCAAATTCTGTACAATAGTATTTCTCTGGTACTACTGTAAGTCAAGAAAACCTTGTTTTCTACAGGTTTACCCCTCTTCTCCACTTCTTTTTCTGTATTCTGCTCTCTCCTGCTGCTTACTCTAGAATCTGCTAACAGACACCTGACTGAGTTTAAGATGAGGAATACAGGCAGTATCAACCAGCTTACAATGACTCTAATGTATGCACATGAATAAGAGACAATTGTTAAAGATTGACTCCAAAGATGCAAAGGAGAAAAAGAGGATTAGAGTCTAAATAGAGGGACAAAATTATCAGGATTTTTTTTTAGGACAAGTAAGAGCTTTCCACTGTATGGAAAGCAGAGTAACTATTGGTTGTTTTGCTATGGTCTGTTTATTTTGAAGCCTTGCATGAGTGCCACACTGTTGTAAAGCAGTCTCCCCAATGCGCGCGCACACACATACACTTTGTTTTCTGAAGAAGATGCTTTTTAATAGTGAAAAGGCATTCAAATGTAGCCAAGCCATGGATACAGTTATGAATTTTTCTTTTGAAAGCACTTTCTTTTGATTCAGGATTTACAATACTCAGCTCTCAGAACTGTACTTGTAAGTACTACTCAGAGACATCTCTAGAATCCAGGATTACCTGGGCACTTCTAATTTGCCTAAATACTGCACTCACTGTGTAGAAGTACTCTATACACATATATTAAGACTTAATAATCGCACATAATTAGCTCTATTTCAAGTATACATGCAATCTATGTATGTCTAGCACTGGCCCAACTGTACTGTTGCATCCAAAGCTGGCTATGGATTCTCCAGATTGAAAAAAATGTAAAGCTTGGGCATCACTGGTCGTTGCTTCAATGCAGCACTGCACACAAGCACCTGCACACTAGAGGCAGTACAGTTAGAATCAGAAATTGCATACAGAGAGTCAAAGACGTTAATGTGCCGAAATCTCTGCCTTTATGTCCTGCATCCACATCCGCTGAAAGTCTACTTTGTATTAGTTAAGTGTGTATAACCATAATAAGCTCACTGTTCTATTATTCATAAATGTTGTAGGGCTTACTGTAAAAGAAAATCTCTCCTGTATTGTATATAGTTTTCTAGTTAAACTATCCCTCTCTTCTTGTATGACAGTAATGATTACATTGACAGTAATGTACATAGAGCTTAAAATTCACACGTTTTTTCTAGATGAAGGACTGATGTGCAGAGACTGCCCCTATTTGAGGGTCTTACAATTGGCCAATGGCATTTTAAAGAATACAGTATGGTCTTTTCAACACAACTGGTGAGAACCTCTCCTAGGGATGCTGGGAATCTGTTGGGAGCTGCAACCCATACTGGAATTCATATAGGCAGTTGCATTGCTAATAAATCTCTTCTTACTAGAGGCCTAGCTAAAATCCTGTACTGTAAGAGGTGGTATCCACAGAGATACTTAGGACAGAAATTACAGAAAAAGTGAGGCTCAGGAAAGATAATGTTGGTAGTGAGAAAACACGGGCAGCTAAAGCCATTTCACAGGCAAAAATTCACTGGAAACACTGCATGAATCCAAGCATGGATATTGTGGGATGTGAGAGAGAAAGAAGCAGCAAAAAGGTGAATGTTGTGGTTTAACCCCAGCCAGCAACTAAGCTCCACATAGCCTCTCTCTCACTCTCCCCCTCTCCCTCCCCAGTGGGATGGGGGTGAGAATCAGATAAAAAAATAGTAAAACCCATGGTTTGAGATCAAGACAGTTTAATAAAACAGCAGAGGAGAAAAAGAAAAAAAATACAGACCAAGTGATGCACAATGCAATTGCTCACCACCCACTGACCAATGCCCAGCCTGTCCCCCACAAGAGACTGTTGCTCCCTGGCCAAATCCCCCCAGTTTCTATACTGAGCATGACATCGTATGGTCTGGGATAGCCCTTTGGCCAGTTGGGGTCAGCTGTCCTGGCTGTGCCCCCTCCCAGCTTCTTGTGCACCTGGCAGAGCAGGGGAAGCTGAAAAGTCCTTGACTGGTGTAAGCACTACTTAGCAACCACTAAACCATCAGTGTGTTACCAACATTCTTCTCATGCTAAATCCAAACCACAGTACTATAGCAGCTACTAGGAAGAAAATCAACTCTATCCCAGCTGAAACCAGGACAACGAACTACTGAGTTACTACTGTACATAAAGCAATTGAAACAGTGTGAAACTTGCCTTGCTGAGACAGCAGAGTAAGTACATTTTTTTCCAAATCCATAAATATTCTGAAAGATAGATATCTCCTAATGCTGAAAAAAAGGTGATTTTTGCACGTTTTGATTTACCTAAAATTCATGAGTTACAATATGCATTGTAAGATACATGGATTTGAATCCAAGATGGAATAAATTCTGAGAGATGCAGATATGGATTGAAGAATAAAACCCCAAGTTCAGACTGTGAAGTGCTGTAGCAGTAACAGAAAAAGACAAAATGAAATACAGTAAAAAGAAAGATGGCACCCTTCCAGTGAGAAGAATGAAGAGAAAGTAGTAGAATAGAAAACTGAGATTAAAAACAAACAAACACAAAAAAGATAATCAAAGTAAACAAATCTCCAAAAGACTCTGTAGAGCAAATATCTCAAAACTCAAAATCAGAGAAACGGCCCACGATTGCACTCCTGTTCAGTAGTTCCCAGTCAATGAGCAAACAACGTGTCGAATCAGGCACTGAGTCACGCACCCAATGTTTCTCTTCCACTTCATATAAATTATTTCTTAGGTCAAATAAAGGCTGCTACATATTGAAGAAAGATGGACAGCAAGCTAAACTCTTGATGCTACCAGCATTGTTGGGAATGAAATCATAGGAGGAACTGCTAAAGAGATGAGTCATGAACATAAACAGGTGACAAGCAGAAGTCTTTGAAGTGGGAAGTGGTCTTCTCAAGGTCTTTTTCAAACTGTTGTACTGTGGTAATCATGCTTTCTTCTTCCCCCCCCCCCCCCTTTTTTGTGTTTAATATTTATTATTTTGTTCTCTCTTTTTGAGAGAAGGGAAATTAAACTGCAAGGCTGAATAGAATCTTTCCTTCACATGTCTGCCTATTTTTCCTAAGATCCTTGTCAATGCAAGGATGGAGCTGTGTCTTTTCTTTTCTTCTCCCAAATCTTTCGGAAAGGAGGACGAAAAGCAAAATTCAATGTTTGTGAAATCCAAATGCTAAGAAATATGGACAACAAATAGTTATTCTTAGGTATAATGAGATACTGCATGCCCACTGTGAATCAAAGCAACATAAAACACTTTTTAGAATGAATAGCATAATCGGGTAGGAACAAAAGAATTCCAGTAGCTGCTAAATTTTTTCCAGAAGACATTGTTTCAGCCTCTCAAGAAAATGTTAAGTGCTATGAGGGCGATTCAAAGATATATTCAGACTCCTATTCTGTGCTAAAAAAAAAAATATCATTAGAGCTGATGTAAGAACGAGTTTCAGCTAGCTCCAAGTAAATGGTTACCTGCTGTATTGTATAAGCAAGCACGGTGTAGCTTAATTTAGAACAACTAAGCCAAATTAAGTGGAATTAGGAAGAAATAAACAGAAACAGAACACCCATAATTGACCAGTGTGAGAAAACCTCATTCTAAAGGATGAAGTCAAACTCCCAAGTCATGGTACGATCCTTGAACCAAATTCCTGAGCTAAGTTCTCAAACCTGCAAGTCATTTTTGAACTCAGAATTTCTCTTTGAAGGGATTTGTTTGTTCCACAAACTTTATAGATAGTAATATTTTACATATACATTACAGACATATATGTATATATGTCTGTAAATGTACATAGAAGTATATATATATATATGTGCATAGGCATACGTATACACATATATACCCTATGTACATATAAGTCATGTTGAGAGAAGATTTTGCAATTTAGAAATTGGAAACCAGACATGTTTTAACAATTCACATATTTTTCTGCTGAAGATACTCCATATAAACTCTGTAAGTTGTGTTTGCAACTTGTAGCATACACAGTGTATATTATTTAAACACAATAGTAAATCATTGTTTACAACTTTTTTCTCTAACTGCTGAGTGCATGAGTATTCTGACAACAAAAGATTAATGCTTTATTTGGGGAATCTTGTATATTAATTTTTATATTCAGTAGAGAACAGTGAGCATGGAAATGAGGAAAAAACCAGCATTATGTATAAATTATTTTCAAGACAGTAAATTTTTAGAGGAAATGTTATTGTGAGCATATAACCATAGAATCGTCTAGGTTGGAAAAGACCTTTAAGGTCATCAAGTCCAACCGTTAACTTAACCCTGCCATCCCACCACTAAACCATGTCCCTAAGCACCTCGTCTGCCCATATTTTAAATACCTCCAGGGATGGGGACTTGACCACCTCCCTGAGCAGCCCATTCCAGTGCCTGACAACACTTTCTGTGATGAAATTTTTTCCTAATGTCTAACCTAAACCTCTCCTGGCGCAACTTCAGACCATTTCGTCTCGTTCTATCATCTGTTATTGGGGAGAAGAGGCTGACCCCCACCTTGCTACAGCCTCCTTTCAGGTAATTGCAGAGGGCGATAAGGTCTCCCCTCAGCCTCTTCTTCTCCAGACTAAACAACCCCAGTTCCCTCAGACAAAATACAGTCTTCTAATGATGAGTGATATACTGCACTAACCTAAATGGTAGGTACCTGGATTTATTTTTTTTTTATTTCACATACAAAACCTTCAAAAAAGAACACATTCCTTTAAATAACTTAATAGCTCATATTGGTCTCTTTCTCAGACTATCTTCAATGTATCTCAACACATACTGCACTTAATTTTCCAATAAAAGAGCTTACCATAGCTCACAATCCATTTGCAATTAATTATTAGCTTCTAGAGTAACATTATGCTAATGTTAAAGTACATATAAATAGTATGGTTTCTTTCCAGCAAATTAAAATTACATTCTGCATTTAAATAGGACATGAAAGTTTAAATTTATAGTTTCTACACTGAGCAAATTTGTTTGGGGTATGTTTTTGGTTTTATTCATTTTTTTTACTATTTTTCTAAAAAATTCCTTATCCCAGGCAGATCAAATAGATAAGGCGTGTCCTTCTGAGTGTGGTATAACATTTCTTTTTCCATTTTAGAATTTAGCTGACTGAAGAACTGTGTCCATCAGAGGCATTTTCAACCAACAATATTATATCTCTACAATGAAACACAGTTAAGGCCTGAGTAGAATATGCTGAATATGTAGAATATGGCCCAGATAGACATCTTCCAATCATTACACCAAGAGGTTACATGCAAGAGTCTTTCTTTAAACAAGCCACTCAAGCAGTTCTCTAAACCCTTTATCTGAGCACTTGGAGAATTGTTTTTACAAAAGATACTCACACATAGTTTGGATTTAGAAAAGCTATTGCACATTTGGTATGTGAACACAAGTAACAAAGTACCTACACAGAAGGTAATTTTGCGTACATAGAGTAAAAAAGCTTGAGTATACCTTTACACAAATACTTGCACAGAAAAAAAATGATGGTGTAATAAAAAGGATATTTTAAAGCAAGTGGTTTGTTTGGGTTTTTTTTCTGTGTCAATGAGAAGCTAAGCAGTCCCCTTTCAAATACTTAATGATTTGGTTTGGTTTGGTGCATGAGATTTTGAGTGTTTTCATTAATTTCATTACAAAAATCCTAACATATTTTGTATTTAAAATTCTCTAGCCAAGCTCCACAATTAGGCAGCAAATAGTATGCTATTTGACTGGAGTGTAGCATGATACAAGAAGTCAGAGGAGTAGGGGTTATTTGCTTTCTCTCTCCACCCCGTCCCCCATCTCCCCCCAAGAACTCCTTTCTGAAATTGCATATTTCAAAAACTGATCAACAGGTTTTTAGTGCCAAATGCTATTTGATTACTGCAACACATGGAAAGGAAAGGGCTGAGGGAGAAGAGGGGAATGTAAGAAAGAAATACAAAGAAAAATTAAAATCAGATAAAGTAAACTAAAATTCTATGTATAAAAAAAGGAATACCCAATCATTTGAATTTAATGGGAATGAACAGGTTCCCAGCAATTCTACTTTTGTTTTTCATAGGCACTGTATTTCATGCTGAACCAGATGGTGTCATAACATCAGATTACATAGACACACGTCTCATACGTAACTGGGATTACAAGGTAGTCCCACATCTCCAGGAGGAATAGAGCACCTTTGCTCAATTCCTTTTCCCTCTTTTCACCTAACTTTATAGGGCCCTACAATTGCAGTTCACATAGTAAATCTGACTGACTTAATCAAAATTTAAAGGTTGTCTGTCGGGTTTTTTTTTTCATTGTGAGCCCTGTTCTCCCCTGGGATATTCAGAAGTTCCCAGGAACCTGCTAGCAGCTACTCATTATTTTTTTATTTTTCCCCCCAAATAAAGCTCTGGAAAGCAAGAATGTAAAAATTTATCATTGTGACAAAATTGAAACATGTAAAATTTCTTTCTGTATATTCTTAGTTAGAAGCATACAATTTATTTCACATAGTGCCCATTTTTCAAGCAGAGTAGTTCAGTGAGCAACAGAAATAATGATGACTGGTTTCCCATATTAGGAATAACTTTTTAGTTTGTACACGACTGTTAAGTAGGTACCAAGCAAGGCTTTTCTCTATGCTAGGTCATTCTCTGTGTCCTGCCCATGTAGATTGTTGGTGTTTATTGAAGTGAAGGTTTCAGTATGAGCTCAGCTTCATTAATCTCTTTTCTGCTGGATTGATTATAGTTATAAAGCCTGTAATACTCGGGGACCTCTTGCCCTTCCTGCTAATTTCAACCAACACAGTGAATGGACTCAAAACTGTAAGGAAGAAGATACCCAGAGACACAGAAAAGGAAGAGAAAGCACAATTGCATAAGCCTTATCTTCCTCTCCTTATGGACCTGCATTAAAAAACATTTCTTGACTATGGGAATTTTAAGTGGAGGGATTTTTTTTCTGGAAAATAGCTAGTTGGTTTTGTTATTTTGTTATTTTTTACTGCTGTAAGAAGGTTTGTTGATTACCATAGGAATACTCCAGTGAGAAAATTTTACTCACATGAATAAAAACATGTTGGACCAGAGTCTAAGAAAGCACGCTAATTCCTTTGGGCACACCAATATTATCAACATCAGCAACACTATCCTGAGGCAGAGCTTATTTGCTACTTAACATTCCTGAATGTGTTGTGCAACAGACTAGCACAAAGCTCATCTGCCCAGATGTTCAACATCATGCAGTTGGAGCAGGCTGCATGAACCATGTACAAGTAGTTTATGCATACAAAAACCTGACCTACTTGAACATTATGTAATAAACAAGCTAGAATCAATGACCTAATTGGTCAAAGGCACTAAAAGCATGGCTATGAAATCTCCTGGCTGATATATTTCCATCCACCTTCACATGAAAACCTTTCACAGAATCACAGAATTGCAAGGGTAGAAAGGGACCTCAGGAGATCATCTAGTCCAACCCCCCTGCTAAAGCAGGTTCTCCTAGAGCATGTTACACAGGACATCATCCAGGCGGGCTTTGAATATCTCCAGAGAAGAAGACTCCACAACCCCCCTGGGCAGCCTGGCAGCCTGTTCCAGTGCTCTGTCACCCTCAGAGTAAAGAATTTTTTCCTCATATTCAAGTGACACCTCTTATGTCTCAGTTTGTACCCATTGCCCCTTGTCCTGTCGCTGGACATCACTGCAAAGAGTCTGGCTCCATCCTCTTGACTTCCATCCTTAAGATATTTGCATGTATTGATGAGGTCCCCTCTCAGTCTTCTCTTCTTCAGGCTGAACAAGCCCAGCTCCCTCAGCCTTTCCTCGTAGGGGAGATGCTCCAGTCCCTTAATCATCCTAGTTGCTCTCCTCTGGACTCTTTCTAGGAGTTCCTCATCTTTCTTGAAGTGGGGAGCCCAGAACGGGACACAGTACTCCAGGTGGGGTCTCATCAGGACAGAGTAGAGGGGGAGGATAACCTCCCTTGACCTGCTGACCACACTCCTCTTAATGCACCCCAGGATACCATTGGCCTTCTTGGCAACAAGGGTACACTGCTGGCTCATGGTCAGCTTGTCATCCACCAGGACTCCCTGTCAAGGTCTAACTCAAATGTGGCTGTGATTCATTACATGCATGGTGCTTTTGTTAATTATATGGGAAAGAGCAGTGGCCCAGAAAGCTATGGAGTAACCATTGCAATTTTGTTTAAAATACAGTGTAAGCACTTAGCAGAATTCATTGGATGATACCAAAAAATTTAACAAATATACTTTCATATAAATTACTTCAGAGACAGAGAGCCAATAAATTGCTAAAGTATTATATAGAAAAAATTAAGGAAAAATATCAAGCCCATAAGCAAGCCTGTTTATATTGCCTCATTGCCTCAATTTAGATCTACATTTAGTGCATTTGCAAAAAATAAAATAAAAAAAATCAAAAAGAATAAACACACAGTTCTAACAGTATTTAATAGTACACTTCCTGACTGGTGTTCTACATGAATTAGATTTTCAGTGACTTCATAGTCTTTTCAAAAAAAACCCAAACAATTCTTCTCTCTTTTTGTAATCTAAGTAAAAGGCAACAAGAATTAATGCCCATTTCAGAAAAATTTCAAACTTTTATTATGCCCCTGTGGAAAAACCTACACTAACCCAGGAATACTTCACAGCAAAACTAGCAGAATAGTGCTCTCTTTGCTGTGAAAAGCTCACCAGCAGTGTTTTATGTTTTCTTTTCATACATCTACTTTCTACTTAGTAAATTAAAACATTGCATTCTGATTACTGAGTAACATCTTCTTCTTTGCAAAGTTAAATTGGTTACCAAATGACAATGACTGAAATTTAAGGAAGAGTAGGAAAATAAGAAAGTAAGGTTGTTTCTACAAGACCAGTGTTTTGTATCACACCTTTGGTAATAAATGTTGATTTCTTATAAACAACACATTGCTTCTAAATTCTGCTTTATGAGAAAATAAAATGTATGCAGAAGAAAAATAATCAACAAACATCTATATTTAAAAAAACCTAAGTATGTCAGATGCAGAAAGAAAAACAATCTACAAAGATTTGAAGTATATTTGTAATATATATTAATAAAATGGCTTTATAGCTACAACAAAATACTTATATATGACATATTGCAATATAGAAATACTGGCAGAAGTGAGCCTTTTGGCAAATCTGTAATCTAAGAGGCACTAGATAGTAGAGGAAGAACCACTGCACAGACTGTCAGTGTGACGTGACTAAATGGTAATTCATTTAGAGACCATTAATAATCAGAAAGGTAATTATACTACAGTCCATATTAGAAAGTAATCGAGTGCCATTCACTGGCTAAGTTGATGGTTATTATTTATATAGTAATTAGGATTGTTATGTTGAATAATGTTATCATGTATCTGCTATACATATTATTCAAGTCATTCTTCCCCATTCTGATTAAATAGCATCTATTAAATATCAATAAAAATACAATAAGCTTCTTTTTGTCTTGAAATATAGCTTTATATCTATTATACTTTACTCAAGCTTTTAAGTTATGCCTGTATAATAAACTATAAAAGTGCAATTAAAAAAAAAAAGTCTCTTTAGTCTCATTACTGTTTAACTGAAGACATTTACATATCCAAGGATATTATCTGCTTTTTCACCCAGGCAGTAAAGGATTTCAGGAGTCATTGTGTTTGATTTCCATAGACAGTATAAACTAAAGGCATATTGTCATTTCTTGTGCAACCTATGAACATTCTCTGCAGGTAAGAAGTTGCAATGGTTGAAATTATCATTGGTGCATGACTACATACACACACATGCATAAACACACACACACAATATTTATAGACGCATATCTTCTATCGGTCTACAGACAAAGGCAGGTCTTGGCAAGGAGACAGTTTCTCAATGGACTTAAACAGGGATTAACCATTTCTCTGTTCTACTACTTTTCAGACACTTACCCCTGGTAGGCAACAAACTGTCAAGTCAAACAGCTGTCTCAGGGTAGGATGTATTTGTACTTAGTAATCGTCACAAATTAACAACTCCATAGTACTATTTTATGCTACTGCTACAATACATAGCATAAAACATTTTTTAACTACATCCCAGCAGGTTGGCAGGATTTTATGCTTGTGTCTGTCTTTTTCCTTCCAGAAGGGCTCTTTAACCTTATGTAGTTCCCTGTCTTTGAAATAAGCACCACTGAAGCAACTTCTCTAACTCCTGAAAGCATGATGAGCATGCATGTCATTTCATTGCACCTGAAGAAGCCCCATGTAACTGCTTCAGAGTACTTTGAACTATTTGTATTTTTCTGAAAAATCAGTGAAAGAGTTGTTACTATTCCTCAGGTTTTCTGACTAGTTGCTCAATTAAATCCTCCTTTTACTAGATTTGACCCCAAGTTATGCATTGTATAATGTAGAACTGCAAACATATTTAGAAATGAATGCCCAGATGGTGGAATCTCTGAACAAATATACTGCACATCTCAGTAACAGACTTAACACCAAAACTGTCACTATCGCTAATGAGTGAGATAAGGAAGCTTATTAGAAATGATAAAACATCCTTGGGGGAAAATATTTTTATGTGTATATATAGCTACACACACATATATACAGAAAATATACATGTGTTTATAGAAAGAATATACACTTATCCCTCTCTCCTGCTCCAACAAGAAAAAATGAATCAGACACAGGTAACTTATATATTAAAATGAGTAAGGTAGACTGAACAAAAAAAAAAAATCAGGACTGATGAACAGCTTCTAAGAAAGTCAGGGAAATGATGAATCCTTTTCCAAATGCATTGGCAGAAAAAAGTCTCACAAAGAGTCTGGAGGGCGAGTAGATAGATTATCAAAGTATGAAAACATTCAGAGAAGGTAAGGCTATATCAGAAGACTAAGGGAAATATTTGTCTCCCTATTTGCTGTGCTGAAGTTTGGTGAGATTCCTGTGCTAGAAGCTTTTATTTCCAGGGGAGGCGCTGAACAGATCTGTGCCAGATTTAAATGTAAGTAGAATAGGCTTTAAAGCAAACTCATAAAATGAACAGCAGCAAATCACCAGGGCTAGAAGGTATTCAGTAAAGAGGTCTTGACCAGCCCAGAAATGAATAACTATTTGTGGAGTGTAAAATTCACACTAAAAATGCCTTGAAACAAGAGGATGGCAAAGTGGTTAATGGGGCACAGCCCATCACTAAATGTTCTGAAATTTAATGCATATACATATTTAAAAATTAAACCAAGTTTTTTTTTTTTATTAAAAAAAGAAAAGAAAAAAAGAAGGAGGAGGAGAAATCTTCAAGGGCTACCAAATATGAAGAGACCATCCAAAGAGACCTGGTCAAGCTGGAGAGGTGGGCCTCTGTGAACCTCATGAGGTTCAACAAGGCCAAGTACAAGGTCATGCACCTGGGTCGGGATAACCCCAGGTATCAATACAGGTTGGGGGAAGAAAGGATTGAGAGCAGCCCTGCCAAAAGGGACTTGGGGGTACCGATGGACCAAAAGCTGGACATGAGCCGGCAATGTGCGCTGGCAGCCCAGAAGGCCAACCCTACCCTGGGCTGCATCAGGAGAAGCGTGGCCAGCCCTCTGCTCTGCTCTGGTGAGACCTCACCTAGAGTACTGCGTCCAGCTCTGGAGCCCTCAGCACAAGAAGGACATGGAAGTGTGGGAGTGGGTCCAGAGGAGGGCTACAAAAATGATCCGAGGGCTGGATCTGGGTACATCTCTTATGAAGAAAGGCTGAGAGAGCTGAGCTTGTTCAGCCTGGATAAGAGAAGGCTGGGGGGAGACCTGATTGCGGCCTTTCAGTACCTAAAGGGGACCTATAGGAAAGATGGGGAAAATCTTTTCAGTAGGGCCAGCTGTGACAGGACAAGGGGTAATGGTTTTACACTGAAGCAGGGTAGGTTTAGACTGGATATAGGGAAGAAATTCTTTACAATAAGGGTGGTGAGGTACTGGACCGGGTTGCCCAGAGAGGTAGTGGAGGCCCCATCCCTGGAAACATTCAAGGCCAGGTTGGATGGGGCTCTGAGCAACCTGATCTAGTTAATGGTGTCCCTGCTTACTGCAGGGGGGGTTGGACTAGGTGACCTCTAGGGGTCCCTTCCAACCCAAAACATTCTATGATTCTATGAATTATATGTTGCTGAAGCCCACCAGCCCACCAATTACCAGAGTGGAAAAGTTCCACTATGTGATCACAGGGTTCTTCAAAGCACATTGAGTATAGACTGGGGCAGAGGCAGGTCATTAAGCTAGATAGGTCTTGTTCTGGCCCAAAGCATGTGGGCTTGGGTTTTGGTTTGTTTGGTTTTTTTACCATTTCAAGAAGTTTTACTAGCTTAAAAATGTTAGTCACTGAGTATTACTGCAGATGTAGTATGCCTGCTTCTGTTAGATTAAGGTGTCCCAAGAAGCAGCTACCTTCTGTTTACATTAAAATGTAACTAAGTCACCACTGGAATGACCCATCTTGATAATGAAATGAATGAGAAAGCAAAGCATCATACTGCCGTGTTCCTACTCTGTGTCAAGAATAGCACAGCACTACTCATTTAACCTACTCTCCTATAAGCCATATGTAATTCCTAATGTTAGGAATCTCTAATAATTTGCAGCTAAATTCCTAATAAAATGTTGAATTTTCACAGATGTTCAAAAACATTTTGAAGATTTATTTTTAAAAGTCTTATAATTATAATAGATACAATTTAATTATAGACTCGAAGATGTTCTGTAATTGAACCCTGCAGCACAGTCTTCCTTCCAACAGAAAAGAAGCTTACTTTGCTTGACAGAGCTGAATCAGTGTAAAAAAGTAAAACCAGCTTCAGAAGCAAAGGCTTGGAGGAAGTTGTTTGTTACCTAGAACAAATAATTGTATTTGAAACCCAATTTATTTTCACATTTGTGCTGGCTTGGGGCAGCTTACCCATGCAGTTTTCTCTGAGTGTTCAGTACTGACACAAAATAAACTACAATAATTCTCATGTAATACATAAAATGAAGACTGGAGGGTTAATGACATATCTCTGCACATTCATTTGTAAATGTCTTTGCATTCTCTAGTTGGAATTTACAATCTGGGGTCAAACCCTGGTGGAATGGCAGGGTTAGGCTAAAGGTTGGACTCGATGTTCTCAAAGGTCTTTTCCAACCAAAGTGATTCTATGATTCTATGATTCTATGATTCATCTGTATGAAGGTACATGTGAGAGGGCCAGGAAATGCTGAAAGAAGAAAAAAAAATATTAAACATACCCTATGTCAAATTGATATAAATAAAATTCTTATTTGTGTATGTGCATTAAAATGTGTGGTCATGAAAGCTTGTTATTTCCCACATAGGTTATTATTCCTTTTCTTTTTTTTTTTTTTTTTTTTTTTTTTTAATGAGGAGAATTATCTTGGAAACTTGAGCAGCATCTCTTGAGCTTAGTTTTAAAGCTGAATAAAATTATGTGGCATTTGCTGGTCCTCAAGCAGTTTTACAAAACCGGTCAGAGTCTTGCTAATGAACAAGTTAGAAAACAGCAAACAGAAATATGTAACACACATTTGCCTAAATTCAGCTGCATTGTAACATCCAATTATTTCATGAAATATGGTCACTCCTAAATAACACCTGGAGTTGGTTCAAATTGCAGTGCGATCAAAAATTAGCAGAGGTAACAAAAGAAGAAAAAGTAAAGAGATGCAGCACATAGGTCATTAAGGTTTAGATCTCAAGTTTTTCTTGGAAATGAAATCCAAAAGGAGAGGTTGAGGAAAAAGAAAAGAATTCACTTCATTCAGTACTTAGAAGTGGGCTTATGGATGAAGAAGATTTGGATCTTCTCAGATATATTTCTTATCTCCTACAAAGGAAGAGTTTCGTAAATAAAGGCCAATACCACTGTCACCTTCTCCTTTTCAAATGTAAAATTAAAAATTCCAAATGAAACTTTTTCAGCAAGTTCATCTGACAGTTTTGTTGATTTTGACAAAAAAAGGAAACTCAGGGTAAGAGAGGCTATGCAATCAGAGTAGGAACTGGAAAGAAGAACAAACAGAAGGCGAAAAAGAGACAAAAGAAAGGACTAGGAGAAGGGACTAGGTTCTTGAGTGTCCATGACACCAATCTGATTGCAAGGTTCTGCATCTGACCCTGTTCAATGCAATAATGTGTGAAGATTAAAGCGAGGTATAAAAAATGAAAAAAAACCCCAACCCCCTTACAAATATCAACAGGAACTCTTCTGCCCACTCCCACCCCTCATTCAGGGGAAAAAAAAGTTACCAGAGAAAGTCAATTTATGAAGGAAACAAGAAAAGAATGGAAAGAGATTTTTAATAGTTTTTTTATTGGTGGGATTGTTAAGCAATATAGGAATAAGACTACTTTTTCTCAGGGAGAAGATGATAGCTTAGTGATATTGTAACAGTATAACACAGCAAACTTCTGCGCCCACTTAGATGATGGGTTCTATAATTTGAGGTGCAAATATGGAATAATTTTAGAAAATAAGTGGAATTTCACTAATGTTAGACAGTTGTCAATTGGAGAGAAAGACATTAGAATTTAATCTCTAATTGCTGGTGGATCTCTGGACACAAGCAGCATATCAGAACTTTTTAGTAGAATTTGACCTTGGATTATTCAGCATATACTTCTTCGTACTTGTCAGAAAACTTAAATTAACCACTGAAAATAGCTTCTCTGATCATTGTTATTTCAGCAAAGCAGGTCAGCAGCCTGTCAGCTCTCTCATGTAACCTTCCCCTTGTTACAATTCTAATCCATCAAGGTAACTTC
This sequence comes from Egretta garzetta, assembly GCF_000687185.1. Lineage (NCBI taxonomy): Eukaryota > Metazoa > Chordata > Aves > Pelecaniformes > Ardeidae > Egretta > Egretta garzetta. The sequence continues at coordinate 2,704,996 of NW_009259975.1, forward strand.
AAGGATAGTTTAAAATTATTTTTCCCCAAGGTAGCATTATGTTGACACTTACAACAAAAGCTCAGCATTCTCAAATCCTTCCTGTCCCTTTTCATGAGCAGATGGCACCATAAAGATGGAACCATTTCCTTACTCTCAAAACTTAGAGGAACTGGAATTTGTTAGGAAAAACAAAATTGATGCTATAAATATTTCTGAAGCTGCTTATAGTTTAGTACCTAGAAGTACAGTAGCAGCAATATAATTCTTGGCTTCTGGCACTACTGTCATCAATACATGACTGGAAGTTAAAAGAACAGAAAAGATAGGAAAAAAAACCCCTTTTTGCCTCAACTTGAAAACCACAAATTCATTTTCTTAGCTGGCTGAGAGTCCTAAAAAGCCCAGATGGCCTTTGCACCACCACACAATGCTCAAAAGAACTATTGAAAAGTGGATGGGTGATGAGCTCTGGAGTGGCAGACACCCCAACCAATATCAATACATTCCTCATTGCTGCTATTAGTTGGAGATTTTTAAAAGCTAAAATATTCCTGATTCCTTCCAGGGTGGGCTTTAAGCTGCTTTTTCTTCCACTCCCTCTGGTCCCTCCATTAGGCAGAGCACAGCAGTGTCTCTTCTTTCTAATTCCCACTTTTGTACTCATTATAGCAACAAGGAGGCACAACCACAGAGGACACCTGCAAGTTTTCACTCTCTCTAACTAAAAATACACATTAGGCCATCTCCTCTGCATTAGTAAGGAACCCTCAGCCAGTGTAGCTCAATGCTAGTAGGTGTCCTGCTCCTCACTGCCCCTTTTAAGAGATGGCTAGAGCAGAAATCACAACTTAGCAAAACCTAAATCCAGACTGCCTGGAAGACTCTTGAGTGCTCTAAAAGAATATAATTTAACCTCTGTGTTTCCCTGGCACCATGGGATTGTTCATAACAAGAATGCTTGGTCAGCAGGCAAAAGAAGAATTTCTTGGCTTTCTGAGTGCAAGACTAATTAACCAACCTACCTAGAAATTGAGGACTGTAAAACCTCATCACTTCCAGGGCAGAGTATCTTTTTCTTCTCCTTCCTTCTCCCAGCTAAATTTACTGAAATATCGGAAAAGGAAACCCTGACTTCTAGAACTGGACACAGTACTTGCACTTACCTTTTTTACAGAAGAGCATAAAGGAATAAACGTATAGATAATATACTTTTACACAGCTTAACATATTCCTGGAAAGATGTCTGAGAATAGGGTGGTGAGTGTGATAGGGTACCCAGAAAATAAAGTGTTTCTCTCTACCTAGTAACCGAGACACCTCAGTACTCAATTTTAGCTGACAGTGAGTCTTTAAAAAAAAAAAAAAATCACACAGGAGATGCTTTTCTCTTGTTGTTTGAAAGGAGAATGAATATACAACTGTTAACAGTTAATTATAGGATAAAACTAATAAAAAGGGCTGAGCTGACTAAAGGCAATATCGTGCCAATCAATCTGCATTCAAAAATCCTCTGACTTACGCAACACAAAATCCAAGCATACGAGAAGAATATACTTACACTGTACCACCTGGTCATTATACAGTGCTTTGTTTATACATTCAGTTTTCTTTTGTGATTAAAATTTCCTGTAGAGAGGATGCTGGAGAGAAAAAAAGAAAGAAACAAAAAAAGACAAGAAACAAAAAAGAAAGCATTGTTACCATACAAGAAAGAATAGTAACTAGATGGGAGGAATCTCTTTATTTTGTCTGTCAACAGCAATCAAAAAAACTACAAGTAAACAATTAAAATATGAAAATCATCATATTTTATATTTTTTGAAGCAAAATGAAAACCAAAATTAGATTAAAAAAACGAGTCATTTTGATTATGGAAAACAGTACTATAAAAACTCTCAAAGTCATGGTTACTAGGAGAAAAATCATCCATGTTAATTAAGGATATTTTCTAACTTTGCATTTAAAAGAAAGATTACAACATATTTTATATTGATGTTCTTACAGAGAATATTCTTCCACAGAGAATTGCTCCTATATTAATATTTATGATATGCATATTGGCTTTTTGAGTTGGCTACAGTTTGCTCTCTTACAAAATACTTTAAAAATGCTACATATCTGCAATTGCCCTGTAATTTCATCAGTGGTATTAAGACAGCTTTAGGGTTAGTTCAAATCTTGGTGGCTTGAGGACACTCTTTGATTTTAATAAAGAAGCCTATGCAAAGAGCAAGCTGTCAGTTTAATTACAAGTAGGTCAGAGCTAAACTAGGCCATTTTTTCTTTGGGCCAAAGCAGAAGACAGAGGAAAAAGGCTAGGGTAGGGTTTGCTACAAATGCCAATCAGTAGTTACACAACCAAGGAAATGAATCAGCTCTTGGCTTTTACAGAGCAAAGCAGTGGCTGCCTATGAGTCAGTCTCTGACCACTTATGGGAGCAGAGCCATTGCTAATGTCTAGTTCCCCAGGAGAGAAAGAAATGCATGGTGGAACTGCAGACATTTCCTTTTCCTGTAGATTGTACTATGTAAAGGAGGAGGAAAGGAACAAAAGACATGTAGATGTGGTGCTTATGGACATGGTTTAGTGGTAGAATTGGCAGTGTTAGGTTAATGGTTGGACTTGATAGGTCTAAACGGTCTTTACTTGATAAGGGTCTTTATGGTTCTCTACTTTACTAGTAGGTCTTAAGGGTCTTTACTAAGACTTGATAGGTCTTAGTCTTTACTTCTTAAAAGACTTTTAAAGGTCTTTTCCAACCTAAATGATTCTACTGGAACATACCATTAATTTATCTAGTGTTGTGTCATCCATCTCTGTTAATGACTATTACATAAAAAAAAAAGATTACATGCTTCTAATATATCTAGCTATATATATATTTATGTTTCCTTTTCACATGTATCACAGCTCTTCTCCCCCACACCATCATACTATAGCATAGCTTGAATTAAGAGCCTGAAGACATCAAGCTCAGGCAAGTGCCATATCCACATAATTAAGCATGATTCTGAACATTATTTAGCATGCCTTTTTTTTTTGACAAACAGTTATTTTTCTGATGCAAGACACCATTCTTTGGGCTATCCTCCACATTACATTATTTAACAGCCACCTGAGTGCCTTAAAATCTCCCTCAAAATCAGAACCTTTAAATAGTCACTCCATGCGGAGATATCAGCGAGGAATCTGTTCAAAAACAGGCCTATTTTCTAACAAGACAAAGTAAAGAATGAAGAAACACAGGAAAAAAAATGGATGGACTTGCTCATAGGCATAACACAAACCAGATAAAGAGCAAAAAAGAAAAGCTAGGTCAGTCTTCTATTGTCTGAAGGGAACTTCTGATTAAAATAAAAAACTTCAACATTTGTTAGGATAGTGGTCACGCATTTGATTTAAATCTTTCATAAAGCTAAATGCCTCACAGGAGATCCTTAACGTTCTCATTGACCCAATTCCATCAGAGCTGGAAGACCAGTAGCATGATAGAGTCATGCTTTGCCCTCTGATCAGTGTGTTTCTTGCACCCACTATGTCTTGCTGATGCAGTCTCTTTTTGTGTTCTCATTGCCGTTTAACTATATCCCCACTGCTAACTCTGAGAAATAAGTAGTCAACCTCAAAGTAGCTGCATAAGAGTGGGAAGAATCTAATGGAATCGTCCCCTCCAAATGCATCTATAGCCAAACAGTCTAAAGCTTTGCCTAGATCAGTAAATTAGTGTTGCATGGAAGGATGCATTGTTAGGATAGCCCCAGAAGCAGGTTCACCTAGAGCATGTTTCACTTTAGACAAATGTGTAGATAATATTCTGAACATATATTTGCCTTTACTCTTGTCTTCCCCCATTTCAACTGCATTAATGGTATTCATATGAATTAATTCCCAGAATTTCTAATTCTAGCCTTCTCCCAAACTGTCCCAAGGCTTTATAACCTGGTTTGTTCTTATCTGAAACCTTTACAAAGCTCTTTGAGCAACTGCTAGAAATAAGCATCAGTATACTCCAGTTATTCCATCCCTTATATGTGATCCATTTCTATTGCACATACAGAATACAAAAAAACTACCTTCCTGCTGGTAAGTGGGTGATTCTTCCTTGATTTGCTTCTGCAGTAGGAAAGAACATTGTACTTTGGAGAACAGGACCTTTTACTTGTTCTTCCAATTTACTCTGTTTGCACCCTTGCTCACTCAGGCCACTGCACTAAATCCATGTTGTAATATTTCCTCTAATGTTTGTGTTCCTCTCTATCCAGAAAGTCTAGAAGGTTACAAGTGCAGACTATGCTATATATTATGGATAGATATGATATATAAAGAAAGGATGACTGAATGCCTTTTTCCAATCATATTATTAGATAGTTTAAGGTAGAAAATCCCCTAGATATTATTATTAAAGGTAGGTGGACTCTGTCATTCCATTATATTTGAACTCACTTCTCAATTATAGATTTAGCATTATTGCTGCATTGCTTTACAGACTTTGTTCTTACATATCTTTGGTTACTCAACCAGCGTTGGTGCTTTTAGAAATGGCAGTAAATGAAAACATATAGAATACAGTTTCACATACATAAAACTGAAATAGCTTTTCATTAATCGTGGTTTATTCTAGTGTAATTGACATCTGATTCTTCCATGCAGTCACAGTCTTTAGCATTCATAAAAATAATCACAGGAAGGTCCCTGATGAAGCTGAAGGAGAAGTTTCCTCTGCACTGATATTCTCTGGAAAGTCTCAGATGGATAGAACTATCATGCTGAGTTGTAGGCACTTAACTGAGATGCATGTTAGTCAAGTGTTTGCAATACCTTCCTTTTCTTACCAGCTCTCTTCAGTTCTTTCTTTTCTATTCACTTGGCTGGTTTTGTAGTTTAGGAGCTATTTACTCATTTCAGAGGTAGCATCAGAGATCTCACTTCCAAAACTGTATTGTGATATGCATGATTATAGCAGAAAAGATTAATTGAAGATGCTTATTGTTTATTTAAACTGTTCCCTTTTGTCATCTCTTCCCCTCAACATTTACTTGAGCAATGCTTTATAATTAATTGCTTCATAATTTCTGTCAAAAATTCCCTCACAAATTACCTGGAGCTATCACTATTTTAAAAGCAGTGTCTCACAGATGATAAACATTATATTTTATTTGGTTTACTTGAAATTCCATAGATTGGATTTTAATTTCGGAAGTAATTTGGTTATTAGTCGATTGTATGACTCTTAAGTTTACGAATTACATCTTGCAGCTGTTCTGCAGTTCTTCCTCGGGGTTGCGCAGTTCAGTAGGAAACTATCACATTTTAATTAAATCTAATAAGAAATAGAAAAAAACCCTGTTATTTGTTTCTGGATTTGTTTAAGATTCAACATAGTTATATCTTGATACTTGCTAAAGCAAGTTGTTTGTGCAGTAAGTCCATTTATTGCATTTCAAATGACAAGTTGCGTTGCACACCTTAAGCGGGGCTTCTGCAAGGGTTTGAGAGACCTGAAACTGCTTACAAGAAATCTTACCATTTTAAAGTGGTCACAGACTTACCTCTTAAAGAGATTGCTGTAGGAGCTTTGCTGGATAAGGCTAACACCATAGCTCCCAAACAGTTCTGTAAACAGGAACTTGAAACAAAACCTGGACTTTCCAAAGCCAAACCAGCTTACCAGTATTTGTAGGAAAGCAACTTTATTTTTGAGAACCTTATTATTGGGCTATAGCTCTTAGAGGAAGCAGAGTACTAGGTTACGCAGCCAACTATCCCAATTTTTATGTCCTGTTTGATCCCATTCTGACTACAAAAATGGCCTAAGGTTAAGTTATAGTGATCCCTTACAAGTTTTGGCATTCATGATGCACTGATACTCCTACTTACATCTTATTTCACACTCTACAATAATATGATAGCTATTTTCATAATATAGGGCAACAGAATGACCAGTACCTTATGATAGGGAAATGCAGGAATTCTTGTTCTTTCAGAGGCATTCACATACAGATATTAGAGTGAAACAGGTTTTCAATTTCTTTTTTGTTCCAGTTCCTCCCTCATAAATTCTGGTCTAACAACTAGACAATTCATTCACTTACCACAAAAGCAATCTAATTCCTGTAATTCTTCACCACAGCTGAATTCTTTTATCTTGAACACTAATCTCTCTTTCATTCACGTGCCTACTTCTATTTTGGTGTGATAATACCCTCTAACATGTTGCAGTGGCCCTAACTGGGAGACCATTGTACATCAAGGATTTAATGACCCACCCAGCAGTTAACCTGATGACTTCTAGACTTGTGGTGGGCTGCACTGCCCCTGGCCTTAAGGCTGTGCTGTGCAGTCTATAGGCCCTGTCTGCAGAATGAGCTTGGTCAGCTCTTTGTAAAAGGACCCTACAGGTAGCTCCCACTTGGTACAGGCGATTATCACAGAATCACACAGAATGGCAAGGGTTGGAAGGGACCTTGGGAGATCATCTAGTCCAACCCCCCTGCTAAGGCAGGTTCACCTAGAGCCTGGAGTCCTCTCCACACAGAACATCGTCCAGGCTGGTTTTGAGTATCTCCAGAAAAGGAGACTCCACAACCCCCCTGGGCAGCCTGTTCCAGTGTTCTGTCACCCTCAAAGTAAAGAAGTTCTTCCTCATATTCAAGTGAAACCTCTTATGCTTCAGTTTGTGCCCTTTGCCCCTTCTTCGTGTCCTTGCTCTTGTCTAAAAGTGCAGTAAGAAGTTCTTATGTGAGCATCCTTTCTGTTTGACAGTAGATGTGATGAACAGAGTTGTCTTCTTGTAAGAAAATCTTATAATAGTTCAAATGATCAAAATGGGATAACCCTTTCTGTGGATGGGGTCTGTATGTTGTGCTGTGCCCTGATAGTGAAACTATTCAATGTTGCATAACTCAGGGTTCCCAGTATCTACAGGGATGTAAAATTATCTATACTATTCTCTCTTTATAGTGCTAGCTCAAAAAAGTATAATTTTAAATCATACTTTACAGAGTCTGAATGCTCTTCTTACTGGGTTCATAAGGAATCAGCATCTCCTGGCCCAAAACACATGTCCAAAAGAGGCTACTATTCCACAAGAACCACAAGGTGCAGGGAACTTGAAAGGCTTCTTAGCAGCCAGTTACATACAAAAAAAGTTCGAGTACAATTCCTGCAGACATCTATGGATGTTATCACAATATTCCCAGACAACTCATATCTGCTGCTTGTTTGAAAAATAACAATTTGTTTGTTCAATAGACGTCAGTGGAAATTCTAGAGAAAAAAAAATTAAATACACTTTATGTTTTTGCATTGTAGTTTGCATGTTGTTTGTATTGTATTGATGGATTAATCTAATATTAAGAAGCAATGAGAAACATGTTAATTTAAATTATTTTGAGGTTTACTGTACTTAATTTCTCATAACATTGAGCCACAATATTCAGAAATTGATTGACATTTTCCCTTCACACTTCTGTCCCCAGCCATTTCTACAAGCTCCTTATCAATTGCACTTAACACAAGGGAAAAGGGTAATGCAGTGGCATAAGCTTCTGCACAGTCATGCTGACGAGCACGTCCTGTTTACATCACACTGGAAACTTGGAATGAGAGAAGATGGTGATTTATCAGAACCACAATTTTTCAGAGTGGTAACTCTTTTTCAACAAATCCTCCAACAGAACAAAGGGCATATGTCTTCTCCTGCCAGCTCATCTGCATGGTTTCTAACTGCCTATGTGAGCCCAAATATATGGGTTACAAGAATTCCAGATGATTGGAATTTTTAAAAAGCATAATGTTGGGTTGAGAGATCAAGAATGTGTGCTCTTGGTCTAACCTGGGACAGAAATTTGAGGTGAAAGATTAAGTTGTTTCTATTATTTGAAAAGAAGTAAGCATTATTTCTCCCGGAGAATGAGTAAAGGAAATTCCACATTCTTAAACTTTTAGACTTTACATTTTGCAGGCTCAATTTTACAGTCAGTGTCTTCAGACGATCCCTTCCTATCAGTATCCACATCTTTGTCATTTTTCACTCTCCTTTTTTGGATTGCACCCATTTTCTTACCGTCCCTCTAGAACTCAAGTTTCCAGGATAACCTCCTCCTTTTCTTTCAAGCTTCTTTACTTAAGATACAGAGAAGCTATTAGCTGATAGTTCCTGTATGTCCTGGTAAAGACAGGAAGGTCATCTTCAGATAATTGCTTTATTTTCACCATCTGCACAGTCTAAACAAACAAAAACTCTCCCAAGTGTGCATGTGTCAGAGTCATAAAATGCCTCACTGAAACATGATTTAGACAGAAGCAGAGCATTCTGTTCACAAATTTCAGGCTATTTCCCAAGCACAGTGAAAAGACTAGTTTGACAGGATTATCAGTTTTCAGCAGCACTGGCAGTCAATCTCCTCGGAAAGACCTGAAGTCTATCAAAACTGATTTATTGTAAAATTCTGCTTCCAGTCTTGTATACACATGTTTCTGTGTGTTTTCAATTAAAGATGATGTGTTGGTTCCTTCAGGTTTATCCTTATTGTGCATGTAGAATATGAAGTAATACACATTCTAATTTTAAGCAACTAAAAATGAAGAATATATTAAACATTACATACACAGCATTTGCAAAACTGTTGTTTAGAAAGGTCTATAATGAATACAACAGCTGCAGAATATTGAGTCTAAACTGAATTTAACCTGTAAGAAACAGTTTGATAGGGCAGAAATCATTCTTACATGGAAGTAACACAGTCAGAAAGAGCAGAGGTCATTTACAAAAGCAGTACTGAACCACAGGACTAAAAGGGACATCCTGTCCCATGATATAAATTCATTGCTGTTACAAGAAACTGAAAATCTGTTGTATTTTTTTCAGGAACTTGTCCGCAGGAACAAAGTCAGGAGACAGCTAGGTTATTTATTTATCTATTTCTCTAGAAAGACTTCACAACATTATCAGAAATGCATGGAATATCTTAGGAAAAAAGCCACTATCACATTTCCAGATCAGTGATTGCAAAAGCCAGAGCCTGAAAAGTCTGCGCATACAATGTTGCTGATAGGTAAGGATTTGCATACAAAGGACTTTGCAAAAGGAAATAATAATTTTTTATTCAGTTTTAAAATCCTTTCCACACTATCAGTTATAAAACCTGATTACTAAAATTGTAATTTTTTGGAGCTAAACTGACAATTACCTGCACCGAAAAACCTTGTGCTTTTAATATTGCAGCTAAAAATATGTCTGAGTTATTTCAAAAGTTGCTTCTTGGAATCCAGAAGGAATTTCCTCTCTTTTCATATAATGATTGATGCAAATATAATAAAAATTTTTAAAGTGGAAAATTATAACCATCTTCAATGCCAGCATAGGTTGTACATTTTCCAAAGAACTAATTATTTCCCATTTGTTAAAGCATTTCTTTTTTTACCTACTGTGAAATTCTTAAATGTGCTTTTGAACAGTCTTTGAAAGTGTCAGATGGTCACAGAAGCTCCATTCATAGCCTTGGCATTTCTTCTCATTGAAAGCACTCAGCTTTTCTTCAGGCAGTCTTGGTTACACCCTCCCAACGCATGCCTCTCTGTCACTCCAACAAGGCAAATCGGCCTGGGCTTAGTTTTCATTGCTATAGATTTCACTGAAACTCTTGTCCTAAAACTATGACACTGAATAAAGTTAACCACTTTGGCTCTCAAAGTGCTGTATTGTATATTTGGCAAGAGTGAAATATAAATGCTAACTGAAGTCTTCCTTAACGTATTACTTGAGAAAGAAAAGAGAAAGCCCAACCCCATTCTTCAGTTCAAGCATTCCCCAGTTCCCCTTGGGCACTCAGTGCACTGCTCTTGCCCAGCTGCTGTAGAAACACCTGAGCTAGACTATATTTTGTATTAACCATGTGTTGACATGTTAAGGTTCCTTCCCTCAAGTACAGTAATAGTTTAACAGGTATTCATAGTAACTTCTCAATATGTCAGCTATACCATAGCCAAGAATAAGACTCATGTTCTAAACTGGCCATAGTCACTACTAATCAGTAAAATCTTATTTTAAGTTGGCTGAGAGCTCAAGACAAAATACATTTCAAGAAAAAATATTCTCAAAGGGTTGTGCCACTGGGTATTCCACATAACTGTGAGCTTCGTTCAACTGAGTAAGACTCACCTAGAATTACAATGTTGTTCATCTATGAAAAACTTTTGCCTACAAAAGAACCAAGCTGTTAAAGTCTGCCACAAAGGAAAATTGTTTTAGTTGTAGAACAGTGATTTTTCAGTATAGCTACAGACCAAGACAGAAATGAAAAATTAAAAAAGGCTTACACTGCCTGGAATATGAAAACTTCCAAGTGAAAAATCACAGATTTATAGCATGAGAACACGGAATGCATATGATAAGAAAAGGACAATTTTCTTTATCAGTTTGACATCAAGATTCTATTTCAGTGCTATTCCTCCCCACCACTGAAGAGCTAGAACAGAAGCCACACATCTTTAGATACTGATTTGCCAGAAGAAAACAAAGGCAATAGAAAGGGACTGTAGTTCATCTTCCATATTTGCATTACTCTGCAGGTGACAGGACAGCATGTCCTCAAGCTCCACTGTTCAGACCAGGGATGCATTTTGTCTTTGTACCAAAGTTGGTGACTGTAAAGTTCACAGGAATGATGCAAAGGTAGAACTACTAATATTCTTGACCACCTCCTTATGGCCTTATTTGTCTCTGATTCTGAGTCAGTCTTTTGGCCAGCAGTCAGTGAGTAGAGAAAGACCTGCAAAGTGAAGTCTACTAAATTCCATTCACAGCTGCAGTCAGTGATCTAATGTAGTCTTTTTAAAGCACTTGTTAATTTTACCCCTAGTTAAAACCAAGAGTTGTCATAAGGACATCACAAAAGATTCGTTCAGGTCATTTTCACAAGTCATTAGCTATCAGCTGAAATCCCTATTTCCCTAACTCAAATTTAATCCATTAAATTACACCACTGTCTGAAAAAGATGACAACCCCTCAAAAGCAGCAGCACATTCTTACATTTTCATTAATTTACATCCTCTCATTTAAGACTCACAAACTAAAGAGAACCTAGAATATTGGAGAACATGGAGCTATAACTTCTTCCTCTGCAAGGAAAGCTTTAACTGAGAAAGCATGGCACTTAAATCTACTTTATTTTTAATATGTACAATTATTGTTCCTTGCCCTCAAGGTTTACATGCACAAATCCAATACCTGAACTATGTTCCATAACCAATGGGAAAAAACCCAAGTAAATAAACCCCACCAATGTGAGAAAATATGAGAACTCATTTTTATTGAATATTATATGAATTTTTTCAAGTATGTGTGATATAAAAAAATCAATAGAAACTGAAGCTATTTTTTCAGTTTGTTCATCTAGTCTTCATAAGTTATAAAACACTAAGAAAAAACCACACAACAATTTCCAGAAGAGGAATTAAGGCACTTGCATCTGCAATTGTTACAGGTATTTCATACTGTATTTGTATAGATGTGAAAAGGTAAAGCAGAGACTTCAGCAGTAGTTTCCATGTTTGTATGGAGTCATTCACACACAGTGGCAATTTAGTTAGTATTTCAGTGTATTAAAATCAGTTCAAATAACCCACTATTTTATTTTCTTGGAAGCAAATGCTTTCTGCTCTCTGTGTAGGTACACAGGGCAAAAGGGACAGCCATTTGGGGGTTTGGGGTTTTTTTTTTGTGCTAGTGGGGCAGAAATGGGCAGCTCATCAATGCAGGAAGGAAACATCCTGATGGATGCAGAAGAAATGCAAGAAGCAAGCAACAAGGCTGTCCAGGGGAAACTGGAAATATTAATGATGACATGAAGGAACCATTAGGCAGATAGAAAGATAGGGAAGCAGAGTTCAGGAGATCACAATAATATGCAGAAGAATTTCAACCCTGAAATCATAATCACTTGAGAGAGGTTTAAGGTTATGCTTGGTAGGGTTAGAGCCAGCAGCAAGGAAGAAAAAAAAAATCAACCCAGCATATTTGTTTATACAATATATATGTATACACACACCACAGTACTTTACAGGTTAAGTATAGTTATTTCCGATTCCTAAAGAAAGGCACAATGGAAGAATTCAAATTAGAAGTGGGAAAGGAGTTTAGTATTATGGTCAGGAAGGAGGATAAAAAAGAATAAGAAATCTTAGAAATGCTGTATAGAGGGCGAAAATAGCATATTTTTCAGGGGACTATTTCTAACTATTGTAGCAGAAGACAGTAGGAGGTGTGGGGAGTGAATCAAAGATGACTCCTAGACCAAAGGCTTCAAAGGTATTGAACAAGCACCACTTTTCAAATTAGTAGAGCTGAGAAGTAATTGCCCCTGTATCCTCCACCCACACATTGCTATATAAGTATACCATAAAAACTCACTAAACAAAAATACATTCAAAAAAGTTGTAAGAAAGAGAAGCCTTGACTGATGAGAACAAGGTGAATTTAAACGAGTGACAAACTGTGCAAATACCACTGCCAAAGAAAGCAGTATCAAACCACTGTTTATAGTCTGTATTGATGATAATAAGCGTGGCATTATACTAAAGATGGAAAGCCTATGTCTTTCCAAAAGAATGGACAAAAAAGCTGTCCATTTGTTCTCATACAGCGTACTGACTCTGAAATCCCACGACTAAATTCAGAGTCACAAAACTGATATACACACATATGAAGAACACAAACAGTTACATAACAGGAAGGTACTAAAATAAAATTAACGTTGGTTAATAGAGTCTTGTGCATGTAGCAAAAGACTGCAAGACCACTAATTTAAGTGAAGAAATTCAGGAGGAATTTGCATTTGCTGCAACAAACTTTTTCTCAAGCATGAAATTTAATAACATGATCAACAGATTCCCTATATAAGGCAGTAAGAATCTCAACGAGATCAATTTTTTCCCGTCTTTGTGACCTTTGTAATAATATTACCACCTTCTAGCCAGGAACTCAAGAAAGCTCATGATCACTGTATTATTGGCATCAGCTTGTGATGTGTGGCCAGATGCCAACTGTAATGAACTGCACTAAAGAAATCAAGGTACAGGAGTTTCAAGAACAGAGTGTTTCTTTATTGACCTCTCTCAATCTTCTTTTCTTTTCCCTTATGCTACAACCTACTCAATGAACAAGAATTTATATATCTTATTTCCCTTCTCAGCCCTTACTTTTAATGCTGGTTTTACAAAGTATTCCATTCTACAGACATCGAGGAAGAGGCTTGTGAAGTACTCGTAAACCAGAGAGTAATCTCTAGGAAACGCTATTCTGGGAATCATGATCTCATTTACTGTTGCCTATTGTACAATATACCTTGCTGAAAAGCATCAGAGGGACAGTATATATTCCTTTATTTACAAATGATCTGCACAGTGACGCTCTTTAGAATAGTCAGGAATTAGTGGGTTTGACATGCAACTCTTTTTTTGGAACAAAATGAGTTATGAACATTTAGACAGGAATTTTATGTGAAGTTAGAAGTGTGTATTTCAATAAACAGAGCAATACTTAAAGTGTACAAAATTTTGTGGCCTTTAGAGGGATCCAGCCAGACACATGCTTGCCACACTAACATTTCATCAAATATTATCAAGTAATATCAGCCCAAAGTCATGTACATTTATAGACTACCAGCCTTTCTAATAAAAAAAAGAAAAAAAATGTCACACCTCCAACCTCTCCAATGCGTTCTACATAAGAACCAGGAATTTGAACTAATTGATTCTGATTGATAAGCAGCCAGAAACATGGAGAGTGGAAGGTTGCTTTTAACATCTGTCACCTTTAATATCTTCACCCATATGTAAGGCAATTATCAAGTTTCAGATACAAGCTAACAACAAAATAGCAAGGTAAGCAGTTTAATAATATCTAGCAGACTTTAGCTGGACAAAGTTTATTTTAAAACATTGTTGAAATGAATGAAATTATGTGATATTTTCCATGCTGCTGAAATCACAGGTAGCTACCTGGTACACATGAGGAACAGTATGAAAAGTCATAGCATGCTTTCTCCAGGATAAGGCGGAGTAGAAATCACACTATCACCCTGAAATCATTGCTATTTTCAAACAGTGTCAAAACAGGGCCCACAGTTGAATGGGCTTCAGTAGACTAACTTTGAGGTGCCATCAGCATGAGTAATTATGAGTATATCTGTGCCAAGTAAGAAAATATAACATGGTATTTAGCAAGTACATGAGGAAGGGCAGATGTGTACACTTCATCAGCAACGTTGGATCTAGCGAAATGCCAGGACTTACGGGCTACGTCACAACAAAGATACCGTTTCTTGAAGGATGGTGATTTAGGTGCAGCCTGGTTAACTATTTCAGCAGCTGTACTTAACTAGTTATCAGGTAAAAGCACACATCATTGTGGAAGATCGTTATAGAGATTTTGGGTCTTTATATGATTTGAGAAATTCTTCCAGAGATACAAAATAATTTGCTAGAATTATACTTTGGGATAACTAAAGGTGAGTCAGAAAAGTACCTCTTTATTCACACCAGTTAGGAATCACATCTGTATCAGAAACAATGCTGTATCAAAGGCAGTGGGAAATCCTTAAAATTACAGCTACACTATCAAGATAAGGAACATTATTTGTGCAGAGTTAGGAAATCAAAAGGTCAAGAAAAGCAGAAAGAACTACAAAATGCCAAAGTTGCTTTATTGCAATTATCTCATGGCCCAGTCTTAAACGTCAAGACAAGGGCTGATTCATTGAATCATCACTATTTTCCTTTTTGCTAGAGGTAGTTAATGTGCTACCAGATCTTTGGACGAGAAGAATTTACCATGTGAGGACCTGCAAATATCTCCCATATTATTACTGATAGATAATAGTAGTTGGTAAGATTTTGCTAGAAGGTCCGTCTAGAGGAATCCTCTCATTTGGCAATGTTAGCTCTTCTGTAAGGCACAGCTAAGTTTAGATCAATTGTATTCATAAAGGACAGCAGTGAACACTTCCCTCAGCCAGGCTCATTCATATTTAGGTTTATTTAGTTTGCATTTTTGTACTGTTACCTGTGTGTAGAGGTAGGCTTTAGCAGCCTTTGAAGACCACTGAAGCTCTTCAAACTAGTGAAAATGGAAGGCCAAAGGTGAATGACAAGAAGATACTTATGAAAGAAGTTATCAGCCAGAAAAAGAACACTTGACATCCCCAAAAGCCTGGGATTACCTCTAAATATAAAGACTCACCATACACTATTTTCTACGCAAGTCTTAACTTATGTTTTTCCTAATGTGTCAAAAATATTAGAACAGACATGTAAGTAAAGCTTGAGACCAAGGGCTTTACTTGAATTAAGCAGGTGGATACAAAGTTAGCATTTAGGCAATGAAGTATAGCATTCATCCATCATGTTCACAGAGCTCCTGTTTAAGAATTTTTTCAAAAATCCCCATGTTAAATATTCTAACACTTAGATCCTGAAGAGATTAAAGTTATAGATTATATCTAACAAAACACAAAGTTAGTGCAATATAACCCTTAGTAATTCTACTGTGCTTTATGGTGTAAAAGTGACAGTGCTTACTCAGAGCAGAGCAGTGTGGGCAAAGAAAATAGGAGAAAATGGGTTAAAAATAAAGTTCGTGTAATTGCACCTTCTCAGCTACTTCTTTTTGAAAGCACTCCACCTCACAGAAGACAAAATTTAGCAGTGAGTCATCTCATATGATTTTGTTCCAGAATAACTTGCTTCTTAAAAGGGGAAGTAGTGATTTTGATATTAGGAACTAAAAATTACTTTGTGGAAAATATGCTATTTTATCTGCTATAAATAACTTGCACGGTCAGCTATTAAAGATTAAAATAATTATGAACAAGAAAAGTACAATAGTTTAGAGGTGTGACTGAAAATTGGCCTATTATCACTCAGGCAGGCCACTGAATGGCTTCCACAGCTGAACTGTGGGGGTTCTTTGTGTTTAATATTAAACAGTTGTTATGGAAAAATATAGATTGGTATTCACCTCCTAGATCAAGGACTGATGATCTACTAAGACACAGCTGAGATAGCACATTATTACTAACATTCAGCAAATTTTATTTTACTCAATAAAATTATAGACAAGAAGTCATGTTAAAAACAAGAAGGGAGTCAGACCTTAAGAATTGTTTCTGATGAAAATAAAGGTAAATAACATTAAATTATAGGTGCCAAAAATGTATATAAATAAAAATGTTACATTTTAAACATGAAAGACTATCTTACAGAGAAAGGCAAATATACTTCCTTATGTTATTATAATATATAGTCAAATGTATTTATGACTGATGTCATAATGTGATGAATTTTGTTTATACCAAGGAACACACACAAAACTTGGATGATAGCAGCAGACTTATGATCAAGCAAGAAGAAAGTATGGAGACAACTGCAACAGTCCAACCTTCAATTGTTATTTACTCTAGTCACAAATTAATATCTTCATAGTGTTATTTGACTATAAATTTTAGTTTTATTATAATTTTTTAATTTATGGTATACAAAAAGGGAATAATTTGGTTATGATCTTCATCTTAGAATTATGGAGCCAAGGAAGGAAAGAAATGCAATTTGTAGGATCTCATCCTTCTTTAACCCTTAAATAATTACTCTGATGAGTATTAAAAAAGAAAAAATCACCATCTCACAACTGCTGGTTCCATTGGCTAGCTCAATGCACTGGCAGAATTATGAACAGAAAAAAGGATTTTTAAAGAGGAGCCTTTAAACCATACTGATGTAAGTGACAGCTGCAACCAGTGCTTTTTTTTAAATTCTTCATAATTACAGCGTAAAACAACATTGAATGAATAAATTAACAGCTATAACATGAATCTACCATGATTCATTATGTCTACCACATCAAGTATATGTCCTCATTTCCAAATAATGATGAAACTATTGAAGATGCTAACATCTTCAGATATAGTTATTATATTTATGTTAGCTTCACTTGAATTGCAAGGCAGTATTAGCATCCTCACTTTACAAATGGACTGGCACATGTATCTCCAAACAGAATATCTGGGCCGAATGATTTGTGAATGATCACAGTCTATTTTTCATTAAAATATTGATTCCTAAATGACTGATGATCACCAGTCAGTCTTTTCCAGGGTGGACAACTGAAATGGTTACATGGTGCTCACTCAATGTCCCTTCTCTTCTTTTTTTTTTATTTATGATCGAATGATTAATGGCAATAATGCATTATAAATCCCAAGTTACTAAATTCCCCATGTGATTTTACGAAAACTTGTGAAGATCCTTTTACAGAATGTTGATATAACAAACAGAAATCAGTGAGGGGAGATTTAGATAAGAACAAAAATCTCAGGACACTTGAATGAAACTTCTTTGTCATACATGGGCACTAGGGCAGTTAAATATGTTGCTTCGTTATTTCCAAGCAAGACACATTTCTCTGAAAGGCACTAGCTCACCGAAGCATGGTACAACATAGGTACAGCAGTCAGAGCTGGTTAACTCTGGGAAGAGTACATCATGCCTGGAAAATTCATCAAAACTCAGATACCTGCCACATTGAAAGCAAGACTTCAGCAGAAACCTCTGTTGGTTGTTACAGTTCCTCTCCTCTCTCACAGGCAGAATCCCCACCGTTTTGATGATTTCTGTGACAGACCTCCTTGGCAATGGGCTAAGGATCCCACAGATCTTGCCTTGAAAACAGCCATCCACCCCTCTTTCATCAGAGACACACACCCAGTGATCCTGACGAACTTCCCAGCTAAACAGAAAACCATCTTGATTTCACAGAGCAGTGCCATGATCTGGAGAGCTGATTTTATAAAAGAAATATTGGGTGCTAATGTTTAAAAAAAAATATTTTTGTTAGTTACTATCTCATGAAGGAAGCCTAGAAAAATTTTATTCCCATTCACACAGAAATGATTCTAAAGTTTCCAGGAACAGAAATTTCAAATAGGTTGTTCACAAATTTGCAGCTTAGTCTAAATAACTATAAAGATTCCCATTTACATAAAAAAAAAAAAAATTATGCACAAGTAATAGTGTACAGTTTTCTCATAATCAGCATTAGAAATTCAAGGGTTTAGCCAAGAAATATCATTATGAAAAATATGACAGAGTCTAGCACAGATGTTATTTTTTTTGCTGATGCTAAATGTAGATGAGCAATTGAAACTTTATGTACAACGTTATCATATGTCCACCTAATTGGCAAAATCCTGTTTATCTTCTGGCTGTGTATATTGCTTTTACATAACGTTTTATTACTGTAATAAAATAACATTCAAATATGCCTTTAGAAGCACACTGTAATAAAACTTCTTTAATAACTTACTAAAATCTTAATGCTTAAATCTAAACCAATAATCTTAAATAATATTTATTGCAGCTACATATCACTATTTTGTACATTTTCCATAATCCATGCTACATACTTTGGATAACAGTTGTACTGTTCAATGTCTACTTCTGTTTGTGATCAACTTCACTGCAATCAAGTTTTCTTCGAGTGGCACAGTACTACTTACAAGACTTATTATGGGCAGGTTCATTTCAGAGAAGGTAAGGAATAGCTTTGTTGAAAATGCTTGCTTTAGAAATCACAAGACTGTGAATTTGGTTAATATTTACCAAATAGTTTTTATCAGAAAAAAAGTTTCCCAAGGTTGGAATGTTTTTCTTCCCTTTGAGATTTCTGTGTACAGGAGTACCTGTAGAGAAGGTAGAAAATTTGTATTAATTTTTCCCTTCTTTATGAGTAGGTGAAGACATGGTCTACACCTCTCATGAGTGTGATAGTCATACTAGATACTCTGGAGCTGGTGTGGATGCTCTCAATCTCCTCTTCACCATGTTACATTCTGTATAAATCATTAGATATTCCCTTAAGCAAAGGCTATAACCTATTTTTATCCATTTGCATTTCCCAGCAACCAGACTACAGGATCCTTCTTTCTCCCATTTATTTTGCCTAGATTGTTTAATTCATGCCAGAGGAAAGAACAAGAGAAAGGCATGGCAGAATTCTTTATTGCTTAACTGTTGACTTCACTGATACCTGAGAAAAAAGACCATGAATACAAAACAGGATATTCATCCTATAAACAGTGTATTTGACTTCACAGTTCCATCTTAGGTTATTCAAAGTAATTTTTAAATACTGAAGTTTTTAGAACTCTAAGACATTCACTACTGACCCTTCAAATTACTTAGTAATTTAATTCTACCTTAAAACATGTTGATATACTTTCATTATTTATAGAAAAACGGAAGAAGATAACTTTTTTCTGATTCATTTTTAAGAAAACAAATTGTTCAGTGCTGGGGCAGTATGGGCTGATGCAGTGCTCTTAGTGCTCAGTCTCTTCATCCAGAATCATAAATATTATCTCAGAGTTCACTCTTCTAAGCCACGAGTGCATGCTCCAAGTCTAATGACAGTACGTCGTACACAGGCAACATGGGGAGAAAGGCTGTATCTGCTGATGAGAGGTATATTCATCTCATCAGTGAAATTCGCAGAAGCTTGCAGGAAGACGTTCATATCATCCCAAGAGTAACGTGTAAAAGCTTTCAGGAATAATAGCTCTCTTGGGGTGCTCATTTTGTTCCACTGAGTATAAAGGCAGTTTGTAAGATCAGTTTATTGCAGACATTTCAAATCAGAGCAGATGCTCTTAGTCTCCTTCTTGGGCCTGAATTTCTTTTAGCCTAGCATGTAAGATATATACTAGAGTACTAGTTTAAGTACACTGGACCACCCCTCACTGAACAGATATTGCTTTTCTTTTGGGGGGCATTCAGCTTTCACAAATAGCCAAATGTTTTTGTTTGGTTTAAACTACTAAACCGAATACTTTTCAGCTCAGTAAGCGAGTCATTCAGTTACTTGCAAGGGGCAGTCAGACTAAGCTATTGACAAGGACATTTTCAAGTTCCAAGCTTCTGCTGAAAGATGAGGGGCCTCACATCTCCCAAGTACAAAAATTAGCCTGTTTTCTTTTCTGTTAGTTTATGCACATTTAACCATAAATTGCACAGCAATAACTTGTGCCCGAGTACTGTGCATGTTGTGTGTAAGCCACTGCACCACACAGAGTTCTGGCTGAAGGTCCAGCAGGACAGCAGGCAGAAAGGTGATCAGTGCCTTCAGAAAAGAAGATTAAGAGTTTTACCTTCTAATTTTCTGGCTCCCAAACCCCACTGTTTGTTTTTTTTTTTAATTTAATAATTCACACACCATTTATGGTGGTGTTTAACTTGATGTTTGCTCCCAGAGTCCCTTCAAACTGGTTCAGTAATACAGAATACCACTATTAAGAGTTTTAATGGGTTCTGCCCCTCTCTGCTTGCACAGGAAATAGACATGGATATTCTGTTTTGGCAAACTCAAAAATAGCTTAAAAAACCCCAACAACTTCTAAAAAGGAGCTCTATTTTCATTTTTTGCATACTTTATACAGTCTTTCTTATGCAATGTCTTTACTGTGCTATCAAAAATAGAGCTGTCCTTTCACTTTGTCTGGTTCAACGAAATGCTATACTTAGAAGAATCTAAGTTTTAAACAGTGACAAGGATTCTTGAACTTCCTTTAGACAGTGAAAGAAAGTCAATAAGGTATAATAACAGGACAGAAATGTTGATAATGTGACAAATCCTTTAACACCAACAGTGAAGAAATATAGACACAACATAAAAAACTCAATACATTTTTATATGACAAAATTATGCCTAGTGAATCCTTGGGGAAAAAAATAAACAAACAAACAAACAGAAAAACAAACCAAAAAAACAAACCACCAAACCAGATGCAATTCAGATATCCTGAAATCACAGGAAAAGCCTAGATATAGCAGAATTAAACATCCTTGCCAGTAATTTATAAGGATGTAAGGGTGATTTACTTAATTCTCAGTTCTTTAGCAAGACACTGGTGAACCCATTCAGGATCTTTGGGGTAGGAGATATCATGAGAAAGTTTGTAATTTCAAGGATCTTTCATGATCCAGGCCAGGCAGAAACAAATACTGATGATGACCTTCAGACATGAGCTCAATTGCCATCAGTATCAAGCTCACAGGATTTACTGAGTTAGCTTCCATGTGGCCACGTTAGAAGAACAGGACTGATATTGGAGGAGTTCCTGTCCTCTTTCTTGATCAACTTGCACTAGGAGAGGGAAGGAGAGAAGATGTGAAATGTCATCAACCTTTTATCTGAAGAGTGACTGCAAGGAAATTTGGTTATTTAGGCTGCTAGAAGAAAACAAGACAACAAACAAATTCCTAGTCAGAAGTGACTGGCAGAGCTTAAAAGCCTCACATAGCTTTGGCTGAAGCCAAACCTTAGCCAAACCTTACTATCAGCAAGCTATGTTTTATGGAGAATAACTATAATTTAGCAAAGTGTAGATTACTCAGTTAGTGAAAAGTCACAATAAGACTTTTTAAACTATGTCTTTACATGGACAAAACCCAGTGATTTATACATTCTTTGATACTCGTCAACTCCTTTCACATAAATATTTTATAATTCTTTGCTTTCCAATCTACTGCAGCACAAATTTTGTCTTTTCACGTGGCTGCAGTTGAGTGTTTTTCCTTATTTGTAGAGATTTCTGTTCTTTTAGATAACCAATAGGCTTTGTTGCAACTATAATTAACATCAATCTGTGAAAGTGAGCTGTAACTGTTGCCTGGGTATCCCTTGAAAAATAGGGCAAACTGGATAAAATCGGAAAATTATATTAAAAAAATAAGAGGAAAGAGAACTTTACTTTCAAGATGTTTTTCAGATGCGTAGTCGTTCTTCAACAGTGGAAATATAAGGAGAAGCTTAATCACCAGGATGGGATGGCCTGCTGTTATTTTATTTTACAGCTACAAGGAAGTTTCTTGAAAAAAAAAAAACCACTTCCCCCATACTAGCATGTGGCTACAGCTAGAACACAGCAGTTTAAATGCACAGAGCATTACCCCTTAATACGGAAAGGAAATTTCTATTTAATGCTGCACCCAGCTGAGTCCACAGAAAAGATTTTAGGAAAGAAACTCATCTTTTCCCAGATTAAAATGTGGAGAAGTGGCTGGATCAACATCAAATATTACAAAGTTTGGGAACTCAAAAAAGAGGAATATGATTAAACAAGAGATGCATACCTGTCACGGGTTAGATCTCAGCCAAAGGGAATGAATTAATGAGAATTGCATCCCTTTGCACAGTGTATTAGGTGATTGCTTGGTTTAAGAATTTCCAGACACCTTGGTTTCAGTTAGGCTTCCTATTTACACCACGGCCAGAACAAATCCTGTACAGTTCCTTTCTCCAGAAGTAAGATGTAGTAATTTCCAATAGCAGAAATATATCCATTTTCAGTTATTCTGGTTTTAGAGGTTTGTTTCAAATAGATGCTTATTTAATATTGTGGATTTTTACTACACTGTATGGGTTACTTTTAATTTCTAAGTTCAGAGTCAAGCTATAGGTTAATTAGATTATGGGCAACCACAATAAACCGAATGGATTTAAAATGGTCTAATACACTCAAACAAATTATGTATCTGATTTGATAACAGCCATTACCCTGACAGTAGGTGACCATTCTATAATCATCATTGTATGGGATTTATCGCTTTATTACCTTTAAATTCTCAGAATTGTCATTAATGCTAGCAATACACTCTGAATCAGGTATTATTTTTATATCGACTATGATGACAATAATTCATTTCTGATGGCGGCTACCTCCTCATAGTGAAATTACTTCCAGAATTGTAGTTTACCAAGTGAGACCATTTTTTTATACTTGCCCAGCCTCCATGCAGTAAAAATGGCTTTACTGTTTTCACGCTATATTATTCTGACCGAAGGGGCGTGATATTCCCAACAGCGCTCCACGCTCCTACAGCTTCACTATTTCTTGGAAGATTAAGTGAGATTCTGCATTTACGTATCCCTGCCCTCCTGTGTTCCCCAACTAGGAAAGAACAGATTCAGCCCCAGAAAGAGCAATGTAATAACAGTTAATATGCTTCAAAGTTCAACAATTAAATATCATTACATCACAGGAACACAGCTAGTCTTTCCTGATTATAGGCTGCCTGTAAGATTTTATCCCTGAATCAGGGATAACATATATTTCTACCTTCTGGTAGTAATGTTATGTATTCATCCCTTACATTTAAATTATTTGTTCAGATGGGGCTTGAAGTTAAGGAAAGGAAAAATCAACTGTTTTAAAATAATGAACTCATTTTACAACATAAGACCCCGAAAGAACTGGTTTTGTACCATGCCACACTGAAGAACACAAGTAAGGCTGAAAGCTCCTACAGCACAAGGTGGCTTTCTGACAAGCTCTACGTACCCTTGGAGCAGTCCTAACATAGGGACTTCCCCAAGGATCATCATCTTCCAGATTTGTAATCACTATATAAAAAGCTCAGGCAGCCTCATCAGAACAAGGATTTCCCTTTCCACAGAGTGGGGGGCCTAAAAGTCTAAGCACTAGAGACCTGGCATCCAGCTGTGCAGCAGGGAACCCACAGACTCAAGAAGCGTTCACCTCCAGGCTTTAGCTTTGACCTTGAAGGCTCTGCCTGGTTTTCTCCAAGGCAGTGCAGGCACATTAGAAGCCCTGCAGGCTGTCTGTGTATGAGGTATCTGTGGAGTTATAGCTCCTGACAGCCTGAGTAGCTACATGAAGCCAGCGGTAACAAACCGAGGCTGTCACTTCACTGGTTTCACATTATACTTTTTTTTCCCATCTGCCAGCAATATTGGTGCTCCTTTCTCCATTTGAGGAGCTCTTGGAGAACTCCCCTTTAAGGAACCCAACCTATATGTTTTTTATAAATACTCATAAGGATTCACATTCACAAGGATTTGTTAGCATGTAAATTTAGTCTTTTTTTCTTTTTTTTTTTTTTTTTAAATCACACCAGTTAGGCATTCAGTGTATGTTAATTCTAGGAGTTTGTTTATTTGGCTTTTTTTTTGTTTTAATCTTCATGGATAACTATTTTAGAATAAGAATAGCTTAATTTAAAAATGTATCAAAATTGAGTTTCTGATTTTAAATGGAAGCTAGAGATAAAACTGTGAAGCAAAGCCAAATAACCTTAGAACTGTTAGAACTGTAAATCACCTAAAGGTGCTGTAAGATGAATAGTGTTGCTAATTCTTCACGAAGTGTTAAACTCTGTAAATCATTAAGATATTTTTTCCCTAAGGGGAATATTTAATTCAGTATTTTCAGCTGGCTGATCATTTTTTTGGTATAATTTAATAGAATTCCATGAACCACAGAAACAACAAAAAAGAATTAATTTTCCAACTATAGAGGTTTATGAAATAATTTATTTGAAAAACCATTAACTTTCTTAACATTCCTACCATGTTCTCCATAATTCTTACACTATGGCTTCCTTTCTAAATCACCTCTTTGTCTGTAATTATTTCCAAGACCTGTTAGTGAGGTATTCACTCAATGTTCATCTGTAAAGCAGACAATTTAAGGAATATGCAGGTATATAAACTGAGGAAAGTGTGAGCTGAAAACCAATAAAGAATCCAGGTACCGAATGTAAGTTTCAGAACATATATGGTTTTAAACCATATTTCTTGTATGATTAAAGCTAAACTAATTTACTTTTTATATTAGCTTAGTAATGCAGTGTTAAACCGCGACAAAACCTTGCATGGACATTGTGATTCGATCTATATCTAGGTCATATCAATAAGATTTAGTTTAATTCCAGTTGAAAACAGTATTGTAAATCTTTCTTAAACATCTTCAGGGCTTTTCAAGTTCTTAACAAAATTATTTTAAAATCTCTCCTTGTCAAGCTAACATGCTTCCAAATTGCCACGGATGGAGTGAGAGGGAGGCAAAAATAATATAGTTTATTGGTGTAAAACAGTGAGTTAACAAAGTTCAGTGGTAAATGCGACAATAGTATATAAGATTAGATGGCAAGGTACACTTAGTTATTTACTGCATAGTGGACAGAGTCAGACAAAGCTGACAGGGAAATCCTCCCATTGAGTCATGAGGTTCAGAAAAGATCCCCTTGCTTTCTAAACTCCTTCCTCAGAGAGGAGTCTAGGTGCGGCTGGATCCAGTCCTAGTCCCAGACTTGGTCAATGGATTATGTCTAAAGGATTATATATACACAAACAATCCTTTATGTCACTTAGCTAAGGCTTCAGAGTTAGCATGCTGTTATCCACTTACCGAGAATCTGTTGCAGTAAGGAGTCTCTCAACCTCGAAGAGTAACCTTGAGAGGCGTCCCTGCCCAAGGGCAGATCCTGGCGTGCAGCCCGCTGCCGGGCAGGAGAGCTCCCAGGGCTCTTGGGCTGCTCACTGTTGGTGGGGGTAAGAGAATTGGCTCATAGTCATATTTGCATACTGACCACTGTGCTTAGGTGGGCACATTCCACAACAGCCCTTGGCTATTGTATTGTTATCTGTCTCCCCCCGCCGCATCCAATGGGTGCATCCTTCACGACCAGACACATCTATCACCACCACCACAGGTAGTTATCACTTGAAAGAAGTCAAGGGAGGGGGAGTCAGAGGCGAGGGGGGAGCACACCGCCACACAAATACAGTCAAGGCAAAGTAGAAGTGCTAGAAACTCAGAGTAACTCAGAGGGTTTCCGAGGTGTGAGACAAAAATCAAGTCAGATTCAAGATTTGAAGCCACAGGCAATTAAAAAACAAGGGAGAAATAATTAATGTTGTAATCACATCAGCCCTGATACCAGTGTATTCTGCTTTCCCGACAGAGTAGTGCAAGGAGAGAATCACCCCCAGTTCTCATAGCACTGAAGTACCAGAATCCATCTTCTGCCATTTCTTCTCCTCCTCCCTTACATCACAGGGGGGGTAAAAAGCACACAAAAAGATGGGTTGCTACGTTCACTGAGATATTGGGAAGCTCTAAAAAGCTTTTACCTGTTCAGAACCATCACGAAGAAAATCCATACAGGTCCATTTCAGGAAGGGCAGAGAGAACATATCATATGCAGCTGCTTGAGTGATACTTATTAAAACAAATAAAAAACCAACAAAAAAAAAAAAGTAGTGCTATACCCGTTCAAGAAAAGAACAACACATTATATCTAAGATGTTTTCAGGCACAGCATGCTATACTGAAGTATCAAGAATACGCATTAGCAGCTGATCAGCTGGAATTCATGGTGAGAGGGTAATGCAGTGTCCAACGCGGTTAAGCCACAAAGAACAGTAACTACTTCATTGCAACATGACACTTGCCTGCGCCCAGAGCTCGGCTGGAAATCTAGAAGCAAGTTCTGCCTCTGTGATTATGCGCCATTTTGGGCTGTTATTTAGTAGCTTTGTTCATAGAGCATTGCAGGATCCTTAATGGACCCTTTACCAGCTGAGTGACAGATTTCACAGTGCTAAGAAGGGTTGAGAAACATTGCAGCAACTCACCCTCTCACATGCACACCACCCCACACCACCTCTTCAAGGGTCCTGGGGGCACAAGTGGTCTGCATTATGTCTCAGATCTTTGCTTGCAGTTTGTATCTGCAGTTCACCTACTGATGACCACCTGAGGGGCACAGAGTGACCACATCTAGATCAGCCAATCTGGCCCGTCATCTCTAAATAGTTCCAGGATGTCAACTGCTTTGGCTTTGTACAGCCCCACTGATAATTATTTAAACTGCTCCAAAACCTCTGGCTTTTCTAGGTCACAGTTTCAGGATTGTTCATAAACAACTGCCTCTTTCAGAAATCTGGTTCTTTGATTCTTCTCCTTTTAATAACTCTAGGCAGACTTCTTTGAAAGTTTGACTTTATACTAGTGTTTCTGATGAGATAGTTCTTGATTTAAGTCAGCGTACCTTTTTCACCTCGTGTTCATCGTACAACAGCTCATCCACTGATATTCTGTGAGTAGAGAGAGATAATATCTACAACTTGTTGCCATGAATTTTACATAGAACTTTACAAAAGTAAATAGAGGTTAATTACCTGAAGATTAGTTGAACAATCCCACTGTAAGGAAGGTTAATGAAAAAGGCTCAATAAAATCATATTACAAAATACAGTCTTCTAATGATGAGTGATATACTGCACTAACCTAAATGGTAGGTACCTGGATTTATTTTTTTTTTATTTCACATACAAAACCTTCAAAAAAGAACACATTCCTTTAAATAACTTAATAGCTCATATTGGTCTCTTTCTCAGACTATCTTCAATGTATCTCAACACATACTGCACTTAATTTTCCAATAAAAGAGCTTACCATAGCTCACAATCCATTTGCAATTAATTATTAGCTTCTAGAGTAACATTATGCTAATGTTAAAGTACATATAAATAGTATGGTTTCTTTCCAGCAAATTAAAATTACATTCTGCATTTAAATAGGACATGAAAGTTTAAATTTATAGTTTCTACACTGAGCAAATTTGTTTGGGGTATGTTTTTGGTTTTATTCATTTTTTTTACTATTTTTCTAAAAAATTCCTTATGCCAGGCAGATCAAATAGATAAGGCGTGTCCTTCTGAGTGTGGTATAACATTTCTTTTTCCATTTTAGAATTTAGCTGACTGAAGAACTGTGTCCATCAGAGGCATTTTCAACCAATAACATTATATCTCTTCAACGAAACAGAGTTAAGGCCTGACTAGAATATGTTGAATATGTAGAATATGGCCCAGATAGACATTTTCCAATCACTACACCAAGACAATTGTTTTTACAAAAGATACTCACACATAGTTTGGATTTAGAAAAGCTATTGCACATTTGGTATGCGAACACAAGTAACAAAGTACCTACACAGAAGGTAATTTTGCGTATATAGAGTAAAAAAGCTTGAGTATACCTTTACACAAATACTTGCACAGAAAAAAAAAAAAGATGGTGTAGTAAAAAGGATATTTTAAAGCAAGTGGTTTGTTTGGGTTTTTTTTCTATGTCAATGAGAGGCTAAGCAGTCCCCTTTCAAATACTTAATGATTTGGTTTGGTTTGGTGCATGAGATTTTATGAGTGTTTTCATTAATTTCATTACAAAAATCCTAATATATTTTGTATTTAAAATTCCCTAGCCAAGCTCCACAATTAGGCAGCAAATAATATGCTATTTGACTGGACTGTAGCCTTTACATACAGGAGATTGAGGTTAAAGTATCTCAGTTATTATGTTCTTTTTGAGGACATAACTGCAGTCAGCTGTAATTTACACCCTCCCAGCTGCATTCTAGCTCTAGCTGGGTTCCAGTTCAGAACAAAGCAAATACCTGAACTTGCTTAATTTAAACAAGGGCTGTAGACAGCTCAAACTACTCTATTAGATTTTGCCCTAAAATACACTAAGAGCAATAATTTCATCAATAATAGCTGAGCATCTCTTTAGGAGATTAACAGATTTTAGCTGAGGCTGTTTCAGAAACACAGCAACAAGAACACAGTGTAATGGATGAGTTTAATTACTTATTGCCTGTACCGAATGATGGTTAGCTTTGAAAAATGCGAATACAGTACTATTTAAGTCAGTATAGTTAAGCTAGGCTGTAGCTATCCTAAAAAGTTCTTACCTTATATACTCCTGTCCTGGGTATATGGATGTGTGAGTTAGCAAAACTATGATTATTTGACTGATAACTGGTTTGTTGCTGAACCTGCAGAAAAGAGAAGCCAAAGCAAAGTTACCTAATGTGTTTCTGAAACCGCTGTTAAATCTGTTATCAAATGTTTTCAGTGGGACTACTGGTTGTATAGTTAGCATTGAACTTTTTCACATGAGAAGATACTTGCAAGATACTGTAATGTAATTTGGATTTTTTGCTCATTACAATAATGACAAAACAGCTGGGGTAGAAAATTACATTTCCTAATAGATTTCTTCTCTTCTCCACACTTTCAGGACCATAATCCTCTGCCCTCTCCCTGCCTCCCCCCCAAAAACCTACTAGCTGCAGTAAATACACAGTCACCTGTTAGCACTTTTTACAATATACAAGTTGAGTGAAAGAATTCATAAATTCATAGTTAAGACTTTATGCCTAAACTAGAAATATAAGTATTTTAATTAAAACTGCCTTTGCAAATCTCAAAAAATCAACTTTCCACAGTAGAAAGTGAGAATACCTACATATTTTGGGTCATTTTTTTCCCTGTTATGACCCCATATCACTAATGGAAGTAGCTAAGACAATATGGAATATGTACTCCCGACCAGGATCTCTGGGCAATAAATCCCAGAGGAGGTAATCTGGAGGACAGCAAGAAGAGAAGTGCTAGTAGAAAAGTGCATTAAGGGAGGCAAAATTCTTTCTACTGTAGAGGCATGTAAAAGTGGTCACTGGATAAAGGCAGCAGAACCTGCCACCTGCAGTGGCACATTCTTGCAATAATTTTCAAATGTTAATGATGGGAAGCTTAGTAGTAGTAGATGTATTTTGAGTGACAGCATCCCCCATTCCATACAGCCTTGTCAATTATCTCAGTATGCCATGACCTAAATACCTTCGTATTTTTCTTTCTAATGCTCTCATGTTCGGTGTTATATTGCCTTAATACAGTAAACGTATACTTCAGACATCAAAAATCTTCTCCAACTTTTCATCAAATTAAAATTGCACACTATTTTCCTATTCATCAGTCTTTTGATTGACACAGATTGTTGGCTTTCATATAGTAAGACTTGAGCACACGCCAAAAGTATATCATACATTCACTGACTTGGCAGGAACGCTGTTGCGTTTCTTGAAGCCCAGACCAGTTTTAGGAGCTGATGATCCAGTCCTGGACCCCAGTGCCTAAATTTCCTTTTAACATCTGTTATTCAGCAATAAATTGACTGTGAACAACAGGTTCATATTGCACGAATGTTCTCAAAACCTCTGCTTTGGAATTTGCATACGGTGCATAGCTGAGTCCATGGCTAAAGCTGGCTGGAATCAGTTTCATTCTTTGATGCAGACACATTGAAAAAACATTCAATGATATCAGCTGTTCCTTTTATACAGG
Organism: Egretta garzetta; assembly: GCF_000687185.1. Lineage (NCBI taxonomy): Eukaryota > Metazoa > Chordata > Aves > Pelecaniformes > Ardeidae > Egretta > Egretta garzetta. The sequence continues at coordinate 2,735,026 of NW_009259975.1, forward strand.
TATGCAGATGACTTGAATTTCAACAGTCTTTTAGAATAGCTCTGGCAAAAGCTCCCACATTTTCTTGAAAAGAAGTCAGTGGATTTGCAAAGACAATACATACAATTTCTCTTCTTTCTCTAGCCTGAAAAATGTCAAATGTCACACATTAAAATGGTACATAGGCCAGCAGTCCTGAAGATATCATCCTTTTTCACTGAACCAGTGAATCCAATCTGTATTTCTATTTCAGATAAACTGTGCAAACTACCCTGTTTTGAACCTGAGTTTGATCACAAAGACTTCGGCATCTTTAACAAGTATTGTGATTGCTTTGTACCTACTCGTTTGAATCATGAAAAATAGGCAAAACCAATGTATCTTTGTCTCCTAACGAAACAATTTGGCAAGCTGGATTTCCTCATAACAGATTCATTTACTCTCTAATTACTAACTAATTAAATTTTGAATTTCCTCTTTCTCCATTCATAGTACAAAAATTTTCAGGCTTGACTTGCAGAGATGACTTCACAAAAATATTCTCCCTTCTGCATTTCAAAAATATAGCTGCACATCCCCCTCACACCATTTATTGCCATCTCTTGGTAACAAGCACTACAAAATATCTAAAATTGCCAGCACCTTCAGGTTGTATAAATTTAGAGTTATGCCGTTGCATAAAGATTGAAGGACAAGATACATTTGCTTTAGTTCTGTTTTCAGTACCTACCAACATGATTCAGATTAAATCCTTCTGTAATTTTCAAAATCCAAATGTCTTTAAGCCATGAGTGCGACTTCTCCCTTCACTTCTCTGGGGGTTTTGCTGCCTGGGCTTAGGTCTAGATTTAGGTGCAGCTGTGTGACCTCAGGTCAGACAGCTGCATGGAAAAAGCTTTGTGAGAAAGAGCCAAAGTGGGGCCTGCCCCTCCTTGCTTTGGACCTCTGTTTAGTTGGGCTACTTCTCCCTTGTCCTGGCCAAGCTGTGCTACAAAGGTGCTGGTGCCTCTTTGTCATACACTTGTGTGGTGAGCTGAACCCAAGTGCCAACACCAGACCTGCCTTGCTCACCTTGCACACGTGAGGGAACTGTGCAGATTGAGCTTGTCAGTCATGTCACCATCCTTGCTTGCCTCGTCATCATCCTCAGCTGCTTTCTTATGTTGCTCTCTGGAGCAGCCTGCCCTTGCTGCACCTTGATGGTAGTCCCAAAATTGCTGTTATCCTTTCCTATTATCTCTTCACTAACAGATGTACATCACAAAAAGTCACCCAATTCATGTAAAGGGACAGAGGTCTTGGCACATATTGATGTTATATACATCTCAGTGCCTCTTCCAAAGGGACAGCACCAGCAACATCTACAAAATATCTCCTGTGACTTTGTTGGATCAAACATATAATGCCTATGTGGAAGTTTCAGCCTGAGAACCTTGGAAGAGCTACACATGTGCAGATGTTCTCTCACATGAACTGCCCAAAGCAGCACGGACAACACCAACTGCATGAGGCTCAGATGCAGAGTGGGAATGGGTAATTTAGATGTACTTTATAGTTACCATTCTTAATTGCTCTGCATTCTCTGAAATCTAGGATACAAAACACAGCCTGCAATTTTGTTCTTGTAAAACATCCCTGAGCAGGGGGATTTGGATACTCTCTTTCATCAGAAAGTTGCTGAAATATAGTTCACCAGCTACAGACTGTATTGTCATATTATGCAAAAAAATACCAAAAAGAGACAGCAATAATCTAGAATATGAGACTAGAATGACAAAAGAAAATAATTGTCCTGTAAAACAGTGGCTCATATATTACTGTAAGCTATTCTTTAGTAGGCAGGTGGGGAAAAAAAGAAAAGCCCTGAAGTAAAAGAAACCAATGATACGTTTCCACTGGAAAACAACATATGACCCAGAAGATACCAGCATTTGTATTTATTAGAAGTTATTTCCAAGTTTTAATTCAAATTTTCTTTGATGAAATCTTAAGCTCTGACAAATGGTGTAGTTGAACATTTCAAACTACAGTACTCAGTGAAATAATTTGCCTTCAGAATGCAACATGAGGGTAAAAGATAACATATGATAAGAAAAGAATAAAAAAACAGAATAAAAACCTATGATTTTTATTTTTGCTGCTATACTGCTAAGTGACTTACTGGAGACTAGAAAGCAACTGTGTCGCATCCCAGCCCCCCCACCCCCAAAACAGAATACACATAAAATTGATGGCACTGAACAATTCACCGCCCCATTTTATGTGATGCAGGAGTGTAGATGTAAAGTCAAAATACAAATTAGCTCCTTCAGAGAAGCTGCAGAGAAAAGCCATTATGATGAAATTATTGCTAAAGGCAGAAAACATGGGGTTAATTAATGTGGAAATTCACAATATTCTTTAAGAAGTGAGGTATATTTTTTCCCAGATAACTCGGTTCTCTTCAAATGTAAGGGACTGCCTTTTCCCTCTCTGCTGAGCTTACCAAACTCCTTTTTATTACCCCACAGGGCTAGTTTTCACTTAGTATGTACATAATTCCTATTAAACTTTACAGGAGTTATGCACATACATCAAGTATAGAATAGATATCCTTGATCTTATGTCTACATATTCCTATTAGAGAGATTGTACAACCATGCAGAGGATAAACTTCACTAGCTCTGTAGTTTATTCTCTGAATCTTAAGTGAGGCAAACGCAAAGAAATTTACATGGGGAAAAGATGAAACCACAGAAAAGTGAAAGCAGGAGAATTCAATGTCTTACAAGTAAGGCTGAGCTATTACAGATCTTGATTGTTAAGAGAATAAAAGCCTAGTTGCAAAACATCCGTTGTTTCTTTGTTTTTCCTGAGAAGTAAAACTTTTCAAATATTTTTGTTTCTGATTTTTTTTCAGCCATATTTTTCATTGTGGGTTTATCTAATGGTTTTGGCCAAATGGAATGTTCATTCCTTCATGAATATAATGTTCAACCACAAATTTTGCATTGCTTCAGTTATTGTACAAAATGTATACACAAAATAAAATAAAACACAGTACATTGAAATAACGTTTGGACTTGATGATCTTAAAGGTCTTTTCCACTCTCAACGATTCTGTGATTCTATGAAATATTGCTAAGCTGTACTCAAGAAACTTTGGTAATTCAGAACAAAAGAAAGTATAATATATGGCTGTTCTATGTTGTTTTAACAACTATATTGCAATTAATAAAAAAAATGTTAGTGGGTTAATGACCAAAAATTAAAGGCTATAAACCAAAAACTTCAAAGAGACAAATAACTCTATATACAACCTTGCCCAAATGAGTCAAGCAGGAGTTCCAGTAGCTGCATATATAGCGGTATTAGAAGGTGAATGGGGATTTAAGACAAAATCCAGCAATGAAGAGGATGTTGAGAAACAATTTCCTCACCTCTCCCTCCCAAACAGGCAATTCTAAAATACAATCATGCCAAGCCAGTTCTTGTAAGATCATCTGTTGCTTTCTTTCACTATAGGGAATATGACCCCCCTCTGTTTCTAAAGCCTGAAAGAAGTGTCTTGCACTCATATTTGCTATTCTAACGAGACTGCAGGAGACAGTACTCTTTCAAAGGGAAAAGCAAGTGGCAACGACCTGGGTCATGAAAAGCAAGCGTATTACATCAGGTACCGCCTCTATTGTAGGAAAACAATAAGAAGTGACAAAGCGTAACACTGTCATAAAGAATGCCTGGGGTTTGCACTGAGGTAAAGACATACACTGTACCATGGGTTTTCACTTAGCATTACTGCTTGTAGAACCAGTATGTAAAAATAAGGTAAGATGCCCAATAATACCAGAGAAGATTCCAGTCCTTCTCAAAGGTGTGGGGGACACCGATGTTTCCTATGAACAAATGGGTTGAGCTTAAATGCTCACACCAGTGTAAATTTAATTAAAAGCATTACTGTAATTTTTCTTCCTATGTACGTAATAAGCATCTTGTTCATTTGCAGGTAATCAAATATTACCTAATATCTGAGGTACTGGGCAAGCAACCTAATCACTGCTGGTATTAGGAAAGAGAGGCTGAAAGGAATTTAAAAATTATGAATGCATATGTTTTGCTTTTCAGGTTTCTGCCACATGCTATTTTGCACTGACAGTGACTCAATTTACATTCTGTACATGACAACCAGGTTTTTAACTTGCCATTTCTTACAGGCATGGGCTAACAAGTTTTTGCCACTTAAGCAACTGAACTTGAAGAACATTACATACTTAATGTCATTACATAATTTATTACTCAAGGGTTTACTATTTACAGTGATTGATTAAGCCATAACAAGTTATTAGGGTGTTTACCTTTACGGCTTTGATCTCTGTGTCTAAGCAAATGACTGTTCTACCGCTTTGCCTCAGTAGTCCAAGCTTGTAATTTGTGCTGAGTTAAGAAGGACCTGCTCAAAGGTAAGACAAGTTTTTGAAAGAGTAAGTTTAATTGTATTTTCACGCTAGTGTGGTATTCATCCTCCTCTGTTACCTGCATATGAGTTGGGAAGAGTTAAGGTTTATTCCTACCTATGACTGACAGATCTTGCAATTCAGAGTCAAGGTTACAGAATATCCCAAATTAATGACTGTAGGGTATCATATTTAAAATTATTTTTAAATTCTCCAGATACACTATGTGTTGCTTTCCTCTGCTCTTGAGCATCATTTCACAAAAGCCATGGAGCTGTCTGACTCTAAAATCTGTCAACTTTAATATTAAATGTTATCAAATCACTGTTGATGGCTGAAGAAAGTGAAGCATGCTATACAGTAACGCTCTGCCTTTACAGGGGAGAGCTAACCTGCATGAGCTAGGAAAAGTATTAGCTGGACAGTTAAGTTATGCTTGTTAAATGATTAAAAAGTGATCAAGCTTTGTCAAAGACATTGATGCATTTATATCCTCCTTAGACTCTTCTTTTTCTACTACCCATTAATCCCTATTTCTGCTTGAGCACAGCCTTTCTGGTGCAATGAAACTATTGTACCTAATTGATTTTTATGGAACCCCCAAGCTACTCTACTAGATGTGGATGGTAACTTACAGTTTAGTAAAGGACTAAAGTATGTAACATTACTAACACAAAATCAGAAATTTTAGTTTTATAGAGACAGATTGTATGTAGAGAAAAATCATAAAAACATAGTTGCTTTCAAAGTACACTTTTGCTTTTAAAAATATTTTTTGCTGTCAGCATAAGGAGCCTGATTACAATCAGGGAAAATTTTATTTTACGTTGTTGTGAATCAGCTTTAATGGAACTACTCCTGTACACAGCAGAAACTCCAGAGTAGAAGCTGTTAACTTGATGGTTCTTATAACTTCCTTCCCTTGTTCCTGCTGTGGCTTTTTTTATAGATAGACTAAGGAATTGAACGGTTTTAGCACAAGTTTTTAAGCTCACCTATTCATTCTCATAATTACTGATCAACATGAACAACAGGAAATTAAAATCCAAGTTACAGAGAAATCTTTGTTGAAAGTACATTTCTTAGGTTCTTTAGTCTAACACATTTTAATACAAAAACGGGAAGCAGTAGGATGTCAGTAGTGGGTTTTGTAATAATCAAAAGAAGTGTTTTTCTCTGTGACAGATAACCAGTGTAGGAAAAGACTTCCAGAACTACATTACTTCTAAGTAACTTCAGTGAAGGATATCTATCCAGTTCAGGGTATTTAACGAACTTACCCTAGAAGTAGTAGTTATTTCAAACAGATAATATTCTGTAGAATACATAATGAATTTAAAAACATGATATATCAAGTTTTATCTACTAAGCAAACACACAGAAAAAGGAGTTGAGATTTTCAGTATTTCCAAGTATGTGATATAACAATATGTGATATACAAAGAGGCCAAAGATATACATTTTATGTGAAACTTGTAAAAAAACCACTCAAGTTTTGCTAGATTATTCTCTAGTCTCCTAGTTCAGTATTGGAGCTCTTCTTGTGTTTAGTATTTACTGAGAGAAGAGAATGGCACTTCCTGTCATGGTGCAGCTCATAAAAAAATATTGCTCAGACTTTTAGAAAAATGTTCTGCATTTTTTTTAGTAGTAGCTTGCTAATTTGCTAAAATAAATATGAAAAAATGGAACAATAAGTTACTTTTTATTAAAAAATATTTTATTTGTTATTCTTACATGTAATATGTTTTAAAGAGTTATTTTTAATCGGCCTGCAGAAATCTACTGGTATAGAGGAAGTCCAGGAACGGTAATGGAAAGTGATTGTAAATGAGCTATTGCTTTTTTTTTTTCACAAAAAGCTTACAGATTGAAACATGTCCATTGCCACATATTTTTACTAAAATAGGGACCAAACTTTCTTTACAAACACTCCAGTGAAGTATGATCTGGTATATACATCTTATTTTATTTTACTTACAGATTAGCAGGGGATGTTTACTTTGACAACACCTTCCAAACACTTAATTATCTTCAAAATTATTTATTTTCAGAATATCTTTAACTAAATCTGTGATTAAAGTCATGTTTTGGAGATTCATCATATTTAGACAGGTAAGCAATAAAGAGAAACTCTAAACTGATTATAACTTTGAGACATTGAAAAATACGTATAGGATTTATAATTGCCCTTTCCGTGTGTGATGACGGTAGAGAGAAATGATTGCATGAAAAGGCACAACAAAGTAGTTAATGTGGCTGGTTTTCCAACCATCTTGGGAAAAAACTCCTAAATTTGTAGGTTTATGGTAGGAATCAATGACAGCTAAGTGTCCTTCATTTAGTTAGTTAAGTCACATGTTTAAATTAAATTTACAGTTCACACATTGAGAAAAAAATCCTTTTTTCAAGGATTTTTTCAACTATCATTATTTTCTCCTGCAAGGTTTTACTGAGGAAAAAATAAGGGAAGAAAAACGGAAAGACTGTGAGGCTATTTTACAGCACTAGATATATTAAGTGGCTCAAATTGACATCATCCTCTTCAGTAGCACTCCTAAGAGTCACAGAGAATCATGCATTGCATTGAATCTTCAAATACTGGCAGAAATAGAATCAGGGGTAGACATAAATTAATCATACCAACAATCTCCTATTACTGTAAAAATATTATGTAAAGGACTTGACTCTCATCTAAAATACCTTGATAATTTGCTTGAAGTGTTGAAAATCATCATCCTTAAAAAACCTAATCTAATAGCCTTTGATATAAATTACATTAATATAGATGTTTAACTACAAGACTTGTAGTACTGAAGATAGTGAAGCAAATGGCAGGGAAATGAAAATTTTAATTTGAATTTCTCTACAGCTTCAAAGTTCGCTATAAGCAATGCATCTAATGTGATTTGGTCTTTGTAGCAATTTGTTAAATTTTCTTTCAGTTAGGTGTAAATTTGAGAAGCAGAAATCAGACGGATTTTTCCGGGGAAAATCTTTCTGTGATGATTTAAAAGAAAATTACCAGTTTTTCAATTTAATCTTGTTTACTATCTTACTTGGAATTTCACTATCTAATTTGGAGTCATGTTAGACTGCCTAAATGATGTGGATGGGCGGCTAGCTGCCTACGCCCTACATCCAGCAGCGCCCTCTATAGAGCAGCAGATGAGAGCTACCTTCTTCCCCTCATGGTCACTTACTCCCTAGGGAAGAAGTCTTTCTGTTTGCAGCAAAGAAGTAGGCAAAGAAAGAGTTCATTGGGAAGTAAGGAATGGGAGTTTGCTGCAGCTCAGAAGTCAGTAAGATTGGGAATAACCCCATGAGAAGGAACGTGAGCAAATGGAGGATGCAGCTAGGAGAGATTTATTTACAAAGTCTTTTATTCCTGTTCTGCTTCACCTTGAGTTCTCTTTTCATAGCTATTTTAAAAGTGAGCTTCTTGGAAATATTATTCATGCTTGTTTCTGTTCTAATAAAACCTGGCTTTTGCAGGTAAGAGCTCCTCTCTCTTCAGCACTTGCTGGTTAAAATAAAAGGGAAGGGGGGTAGGCTGTTCCAATTTGCTTTTTCCAAATGTCACCACAGATTTTAACAGTATCCAGAGCACGTGTTTCATTTAGGTTTCCTTGTCTCCAAGGAACTTTGTTCTGTTTTTTAATTATAGAAGGGAAAGATATATTCTTTTGTAGTAAGACAAGTTTTATCTGTTTCTGCCAGAACTAACCTGACACATATTCACAGACAGACTCCAAAAAGCCAAAAGAAAAAGAAATATTTTACAGAAAAATAACCTCATGTATTTTCAGTCTTAGGCTAAATACAATTTGATCAGCTTTTAGACACTTACATATAAGAACAAATAAGATATATACTTTTTTTTTTAAACTATATTCAAGTAAATGTACTATAAAGGTCAAACTCGGAACACTCTGGCTTCAGGAATCATATATTTTACTTGTATAAATGTTTACCTGACTCACCTTCCGTATCTATCAGAAGACAGGAAATTTTCCTGATTGACATAGGTCTATGGAGAATGATGAAAGCGAAGTTAGCATTAATCACTGTTATGCTAAGTATGTAATTTACTAGTATGTTAATTTTTCTGAGAAGTTTGTGGGGGAAAGTAAAAAGGACAGTGGGGATTTATAGCAGTAATGTTGGACTGTCTGAATTGCCTCTGAAGGCAGTACATTAGAAGATGTAAACAAAAGATTCCTAGAGCAGAGCTATTTCTTCTTTGTTGGAAGCCCAGGAGAATTAAGTTTTCTTAAGGAAAGAGATAAAATTAGTCATTATGCCCCCAATTAGCCAATCTATTATTTTAATTCAATATTGGAAGCTCAGTAAAGGCAGAATTGGATGATTGATTTCTAAAGTTTTTACAGAATCGATGAAAGGACAAAAAAGGTTTAAATTTTATGAGATTAGAATTGGTTTGGCTCATTAGAGGGAGCTGAGGGTATTGTCAGGATGGTTTTTAACCATCTCTGGTTACATCTACAGTGACTCCATACAGCTGTGCCAAAAAGGACAAGCACGCTCCTTGCTCGGCTCCATTAAATCCATATGGCCATTCGGAGAGGCCTCAGCTGCAAATGTATCGCTGTTCACAGGTTCAATCAATGTCAGGGCTACCTGCCAGCTGTCTGCTCATCGCACCAACACTGACTGCCTTTCTAAAAGTCATGGGCTATGGCTCTTGAAGGGAGGGGAGTCCAAGAGAGCTGGCTGCTATTTAAGCAGTTCTTCCTCCGTGCTCAGGATTGGTGCATCCCTGTGAGTAGGAAATCAAGTAAACGAGGCAAGAGGCCTGCATGGATGAACAAGGAGCTTCTAGTGAAACTCAAAGAAAAGAGTAAGCTCCATGGAATGTGGAAAGAGGGTCAGGCCACTTGGGAGGCATACAGGAATGCTGCCAGAGCATGTAGGGATGCAACTAGAAAGGCCAAGGTTCACCTGGAACTAAGTTTGGCAAAGGACAACAAGGATACCAAGAAGGGCTTCTTCAAGTACGTCAGCAGTAAACGTAAGACTAGGGGTAATGTGGGACCGCTGCTGAACAAAATGTGTGCCCTGGTGACAGAAGATACAGAGAAGGTGGAGCTACTGAATGCCTTCTTTGCTTCAGTCTTCACTGTCAAGTCTGGCCCTCTGGCTCCCCAGTCCTTGGAGGTAAGCGAGCAAGCTTGGAGAAAGGACGACCTTCCCTTGGTCAATGTGGATCAGGTTAGGGATCTTTTAAGAAAGCTGGACGCCCACAAATCCATGGGCCCTGATGGAATGCACGCGCGAGTGCTGAAGGAACTGGCAGACGACATTGCTGAGCCACTTTCCATCATCTACGAAAGGTGGTGGAGAACAGGAGAGGTGCCTGAGGACTGGAAGATAGCCAATGTCACTCTGGTCTTCAAAAAGGGCAAGAAGCAGGACCCAGGGAACTACAGGCCAGTTAGCCTCACCTCTGTCCCTGGAAAGGTGATGGAACAACTCATTCTGGGTGTCCTCTCCAAGCAGTAGATGAAAAGAAGATCATCAG
>NW_009259975.1:2745532-2786509 GCF_000687185.1 Egretta garzetta
TCTACTCTGCCCTGGTGAGACCCCACCTGGAGCACTGTGTCCAGTTCTGGGCTCCCCACTTCAAGAAAGATGAGGAACTCCTAGAAAGAGTCCAGAGGAGAGCAACTAGGATGATAAAGGGACTGGAGCATCTCCCCTACAAGGAAAGGCTGAGGGAGTTGGGCTTGTTCAGCCTGAAGAAGAGAAGACTGAGAGGGGACCTCATCAATACATACAAATATCTTAAGGGCGGAAGTCAAGAGGACGGAGCCAGACTCTTTGCAGTGGTGCCCAGTGACAGGACAAGGGGCAATGGGTACAAACTGAGACATAAGAGGTGTCACTTGAATATGAGAAAAAAATTCTTTACTCTGAGGGTGACAGAGCATTGGAACAGGCTGCCCAGGGCAGTTGTGGAGTCTCCTTCTCCGGAGATATTCAAAGCCTGCCTGGATGAAGTCCTGTGTAACATGCTCTAGGAGAGCCTGCTTTAGCAGGGGGGTTGGACTAGATGATCTCCTGAGGCCCCTTCCAACCCTTGCGATTCTGTGATTCTGTGATATTGTCAAAACCCATGTCATATAGCCAGGAGGTTACCAAGTTAGGTAAACTTGGTAGAGTGAGAGAAAACTCAGAAGACAGACTGCACACTGGAAAGATAAAGTGCAGGGGGAGGAGGTTTGGTTTTACGCATTTTCTTTCAGTCTAAGTAATATAGCTGAACTTTATTTACTTGAAATTTTGGCAGTTCTAGTGTATATGCTGATAAAAATCCTGGCCAATTAAATTCCCTTTTTCTTAAAGCAAGTACCTCAAAGGAAAGCAGAACTACCTCTGAACATTGTTGGATCCCATCCCATCAAGAAAAATACCAGATATTCCATGGTCCCCAACCTTCTGTCACCTTCTGCACTGTCAAATACACTTTTGCTATCATGGCTTCCTGAAGAATAGGCAAACTTAGGAGTCAGTGCTATGCAGTTCATAATCCATGATGGTAATATATCACCTATTATTTTTTGTAGTATATTTTTAATAGCTTCTATTTCTGGAATTCAGACTCAGAATTTAGTGAGGAATAGCAATAAATTGTAATGAGTCAACATTTGCCTCTTTTATAAGAGAGAAGAGAATCATTTAGAATATGAAGCTCCATGAAAACGGGATTAGATGGGTGTTAGCTTAAGTCTTACGTCTTGAGGACAGATGGTAAAGAAACCACAGTCCTTACTTGTGCTAAGAATTTAAAACTCAATAAAAGTCCTCAAGGACTCACACTAAATTTTGCAGAAGTTATTGTTCTTTCTGGTGAACTTCGCTTTAGGATGGAGTGTTCCAATTCTATAATGGATTTGTTTTTTAAAGGACAATAATATCCACAGGTAGGAGCCCTTGAATATTTTGCCTTATTCAAAAGAGAGCTGAACATGCACAAGTACTCCATGACCTTATATGAAGTTTTGTTGTGGACAATTAATTCCTGTCGCTAAATGGGGGGAAACTCATATAAACATATAGTCCTACAGCATTTTCATTTTTAGGGGTTTTGGCAACAAGCGCTGCCAAAAAATGCAAAATAAAAGCAAATAAATACAATTGACATCTACAGATGTTTCTTATCTAGTTAAGTTGATATATGCTTTGATCATGACAGTCATCACACATGCAATTAGGCAGGACTTAGAGAGGGATATAGCTTTATGAATGCAAAGAGGTTAGCAGATTCCATTATTCATAGTGGATCTAAAGAAGATGAACTGGAACTTAAACCAAAGTGTAATTCATTTGATTGCCAAGAATGTTTTCACTTAATACATTTATCTTTAACTGTTTGAAAAGTAGATTTGATTTATTAAAGAATTTTGAATGCACTAATTATAGCTTTGCCATGGGCCAATTTTTTATCTTTTTCATTACTTAACAAAAAAGAAATATTTTTGCACATTCAAAAATGTTATGGTAATCAGGGCTTTTAAAAAACGTAATAGATTGTAAGGTTTCACACAAACTAAGCTATTTCACCTATTAAGAATTCAAATATGCTGTTTTTAAAGCTACACTTGTCAACTGCAAGTAAACTTTCTACTGTAGTAATTTAAGCTGTCTAGGCAATATTCGTGATCCACATTTAGGTTTGTCAAGTAAGCAATGACAAGTAGCAGTACAAAAGCAGCACATATTTATCCATGCCTGTAGGGTTCATCTGATGCTATGTATATAGTTACACACAATAGTATTTCAGAGAACACGAAGTTTTTAAATTAACTATCAGAATATAGTCTTCATCTCATTCCCATCTGCATAAGCCTTTGGAAGCAAACTTTATTCCATAACCACAGTAGTCCAGTACACCAAAAGGATAGTGCTCAGTTAATAATCACTTTACTGATTTTCCTCCTTCTTCAGTTTGCAAGCCTCAGATCTTATTGCTATGTTGTTAAATCATGCTTAAAAAAAAAAACCAAAACCTTATTTCCCAAGCAAGTGCTTTTGTGAGATGATGCAACATGATGATCTCCATTTTGCAGATGGGTCCAAAGGCACAGAAGGCACAGGTCATTCTAAAAAGCAGGAATTTAAGTATTGTTCTCTTTCATTGTTTGCTGCCAAAATATGTTTAGGGATCTACGCATGAGAGATGAGGCCATAACTCATTTGAAGGATCTGTATTTCAGAGCACTGAGTAGTGTATAAAAAGTTAAACACTGATTTTATTTACACTATAATCATACAAAAATTTCCCCAAGTCCAACTAGGCCAACAGGCTGTGAACTGCAGAAAACAGGTGATGACATACAGAAGGCTTTTCCAGCATAGTCTGCGGGTATAGAGCCCTGACCTTTGTGGTGGCATTCAAATATTTTTTTTCCTTATCACTCCATCAGAGACCAGATCTTTTGTCCTTTCCCATTTGTTTCCTCTTAGGTTGTGAAAGTTTCTGAGTACAATGAGGGGCAGCAAATATAGGAAAGGGTCTATTCATCCAGAAACATCCGAATAAAATATGTTTAACGTAAGTTGGATTTTTGCAAGTTTTTTTTGTCAGACTCTAATCAGCACATACAACAGGAAATTTCTTCCAGTGTTAGAACTTATATTTTTAGCAGTCCAAAAGCTGAATCTTGCTTGTTTCAAATCCTTGGTCCAAAGTGAAATCCCCTGCAGCTTCCCAGTGCCTGGGGAATTGTAATACTTCCTTCAAATGATCCAGTCCACAGAAAAAACAGAACCATACTTGGTGAAGCTTTCCCCAGAAACATTTAATGCAAGGCTACCATCTCACATAAGATGTTTGAGGCAAAATGTTTTTATAAGCAACTAGTGCAATGGGTCCTAAGTTTACAATATTAAAAACCCTGAGTCACTGCAAACATTTGCTTAAAGGATGCCTAAAGGGATTGAACTTATCTTTACCCTATAGTTGCAGCTGGCTCACATAGTTAACTTTAATGGAAATTTAATTTAACTAATTTGTATACAGTGATACATCCATTATGATGTACCTGGCCTTCTATTTTTTTTTAACCTGACAATGGGTTAGAGAGCTCCGTGAGGAACCACTGCCACATAGTGACCTCCTTTTTTGGCCTGTACTCAGAATTTTTATCAACATAGCTTTAAGTTTAGGGCATTAAATAGAATAATAATAAAAATATTAATAATAATAGTAATAATAATTCTAAAAGTGGGTACTGTGTATCCATTAGATTTCCCAAAACGTTAATCTCCCATGCACTTTGTAATGTTAAAGTCTGTTAAATCCATGGCAATTATAATCAACGTGTACTGAAGATGAAGGAGTTTCCATGTGCTCCTCATTCATTTTGCCTTATCCTATTATTTCTTTTCTAACACTTAGACAGTAATCTCTTTGTGTTTATACAGCCATAAACAAAAGTCAGCTCTCATTCATCAGCCATCTCCATAAGACGAATTATTAAGTAGCAATATTCAAGTGATCCCTCTTCCCTTCCTTACACTGGTGGTCTGTTTTATACGCTATGTTCATTGGTAATATTTTGGGGGAAAATTTTTTAAAAACTCCAATCCAGCCTCAGTCTTTGTTAGTCAAGAAAAAGACATTTAAGCAAATATGTACCAGATATGCACAAATATTTCATTTTTATCCATCTATAGAATGTTTGGTTATTGACCTACATAAATAATATCTAGATAAATTATATCAATAAATGAAGGGAAATTTGGAATGTTAAAATTGACTGTATTAAAAGAGGACATGAAGAAAGAAGAAAAGACTACTGTGTATGTTGCAGAGACCAACATCTGACCAAGGCAAGAGAAGGTCAGAAAAAAGTGCAGAGGGAAATTACTGAACCTTGGCAATATAAAAAAGCTTTATTTTGGAGGTGGTCATATCCTGTTCTTGTGACAAAACTAACTTTAAAAAATTTGATCCTGAAAACATTTTAAGATTTCTCATCCTATTATTTTGCCTGATTTCTCCCCTTGGACTCTTTAAAATGATGATGAACTAGCTTCACATGGGAGGTGGTTTTCATCAGATGATTATAGTTTTTATTCCATTAGTAAAAGCTGAAATGCGTCATTAATTATGAAACGTTTGTTAGTAGATTTTGTGTTTATTGCAAACAACTGTAAAGACAGAAGAGAAAATATAAGTTCATATTTAGGCAATTTACACTGCAATTCCTGGTTAGAGCAAATATGCTACTGAAGAGATATGAAATACTACATGCCTCTATATTTAATAGATATGGGGCACTATTTGAATTAAAATGTTTGTGTTCATTTTTTTCCTTTGTGATCCTGAACAAAGGGGGTTCTGCTTCTCAGATGAAGTTGTCAGAACATGTTTGACATGGTCTTTTCCTGTAAAGCTGGTCTGCTGGATGGTATCTCCATCACAAAGCTCTCTGAAGTGTCTGGCATGGGCAAGAAAACGCACTTTTCAGATCTCCCTCTTGAAGATAAGCAACTGCTCTCCTTGAGGAATGTAGAAGTATGCCTCCACAGCTAATGCTTACAAGCCATTTGTATATCTATTTCTGTTCAGCTGCAACACACATTTCTTTACTGGCATCATTCCTTGCTCATTTGTGTCCTTGGGTAGAAATAACATTTTAGAGCCCAAAGCTTTCTGAATGCCATGCAGTCATGACTAATTTATTCTTGTAGATAAGTTTTCCCCAATTTTTATGAAGATTTTCAGCACAGTTTAATAAAAACAAAAAATCATTAAAAAAGCAGCTGTTAAGTAAACTTATTCCATAAGTTTAAGACATCTAGTCACTAAGTATTTAATTTTATATATATATGATGAATAATGTGATAGCGTGAATATATACACCTACCCACACATACACAATTTAACATATATATATACACTCAGACAGATATAAACACCCACACACATCTAATATATATAAAAGTGTAGGTGTTTTATGTATAAACTGTGCAGAAATCACTTTCTGTAACTTTGGTTTGGGGCTAGTTTTGAATAGACTGAGCAAGAGATAGTGCAAGAAAGCTAGGCTACACTTATAAGAAAGCGACTGTGAGTCCATTTGTGAATGACTGCTTCAAAATTCAGACATAAGGATTCACTTTCCTGAAGAAGTTTACTCTTTTTCTTTTTTTTTTGTTTTAGTATCTGTGTGGAGAACAGCTGCTTTTGTTTACTGAACTTAGCATCAATTATGATGTTATGATATACATCAACCTCTCATACCTTAGATATGGTATTCCACATATTTTTGACTGTATGAGTGTTCTTATTCACATTGGGTATGGAAATATGCAACACTCTATGTACGAAGAGTACTGAGAGTTTGTAGAAGAATATTGAGGAAGACAATTTGGTCACTGCTTTTTCTTGAGGAACTGGTTATCAAAAACTGAGCATCATTGCCAGTTTTCTAGTCCTGGAAAGGAAGAAGATTGCACAATGCATGGTTTGACCACCTCATTTTACATTTGGTATACGGTTAAATATTGAGTCCATGTTTGAATTTTGAATCCACAATGGGGTTTTTTTCAGCACAGAAAGCAAAGCAAAACAAAGAGGGGAAGGGGAAAGGAAGGAAAGTAGAAAGGGAAAAGAAATTAAAGGAATTAATATGTCATATTGAGATTGAAAATAACAATCATTAGCATCGCTAACAACTAAAAAATTGGAGAAAATAAAACATAATGAAATTACCTATATCTGAGCTAATATCATGTTATAAATATGATACTCTTGATCAGCACAGCACATTAACAAAAGAAGTTATGATCTTGATATTGGCAAAGACAAATTTAGGCTTGCATAAAAGTATGGTCACCTCCAATATTCAATAGTGTTCAGGACTTGAATGCAGACAAAACATGTTTTCTGTTTGTTCCAGGGTAGCTTCTATTTTTTTGTTGCTAAATTTCTTCCATAGCAACACAATGTTCCAAGGCATCTGTTCATACAGCTTCCCAGTAACATTATGAGACCAAATACACTCATATTCCTTTAAATGAAAACAAGATTGCACATACAGTTTTATGGCAATGTAAACATTAGCAGCATGTATTTTGCTGTATTTGTATTATTAAAAATTTTTTGTTTTTTTCCAATTTCTTTCACTTCTTTTTTCAGATAATGAGTATCTAAATTCTGTGGTAGTTGATTGTGAGTAGTCAGGCAGGATACATGCTTCAGTTTTTTTCTGCTGATTAGATAAATACTTCAAAGCTTCATTTGAACATACAAAAATTCACTTATCTATGCATGCTCTGGACTCTGTTTAAAAGTATCTGTGACATGTGTCTTCTTCAGGGTTCAAGAACTGTATGTTTTCCGATATCTTACTGCATGCCAGAAAACACTTTGGGGTGACAACAGATTGCAGGTGTTAGATGCAACAGCTTAAGTATTCATCTGTGGAAAGAACTTCTGTTGGTAGGAAATATGAGCACAGTGGAAAATACTAAAATAAAGGAAATAAGCAGTAGCTGTGCAGACTATAGCAGCTCTTGCATGTTGATTTACTTGTAAGGATTGGTGGGGCCTCAGATCCCCCCTTAGGCTGCAGAAGCAATGCAGTGTATTGCTTTCACAAGGTAAGGATGAGGCTGCAGTTCCCTTCTGCTCTGACAATCTGGGTGAAAAAAGAGTGGAATGGATTCAGGCTCCTAATTCAGCACACAAAGGTGACTCCCTTCATGTGCGTGTGTATTACCTGCGTAATGGCAAGGTAGAATTGTGGTCTCTATTCTAGTCAGCATGCACAGAGGCAACACCACTCAGTACCCGCAGCCTACATAGGGAGACTTGAAAAGAACAGATCCAGTAAAATATAAAGCATTCCACTAAAAAGTGCAGGAGGATAAATGCTTCCCAATGCACGGAGACAAACTGCTTTCCTCTCAGGGCTGATTGCCTCCTGCTTCTTCCTTTTGAGCAGCGGGATACTGCACTGCACCCCACTTGCACGATGTTTTTTTACATCTGTTCTTAGTCCTAGGCTATATGCAGAATTAATAATCAGTCTGGTTCCAACAGAATAAACAGAAATGCAATGTTAACTTGCACGCACACATTCAGTCCCTAATCAAAACCAAGAAGAGACTGGAACAGCTGCTCCCTGCACCCTCCCTGCACTGTGAGACTTGTCTATAGGATCAGTTTTGTTCATTTTGATTGCCATACTGCATTGATACAATCCAAGCTGGTTTTGAACTCACAGCTAATATGGATGAGTGAGCCAGGACACTGATACCTTCGTGATTATTTCAGGAGGAAGGAGTTCAAGTCATGACTTCAAGGGCTAGATGGTGACTGGTATGAACTGTGACAATAAAAGAAATAAAAAGGTAGGACCTGAATAGAGGTTAAAGATGAAAGGTTTGGGTAATTGATTGGCTGGAAGTGTGTCACAGGTTTCCTGTCAGGAAATGTCTGGGGAGATGGGGGAGAAAACCAGTCACTTTAGTTCTGTTTTAAATGTAAACACGCTGAGTCCCCAGTCCATCCTCCTGATGCTGCACAGATGTTATAGGAAGAAGAGGATTAGAGTGCCATGCAGCTATACAGCATTTTTTCTCTGGTCAAGGAACAATGAAGAAGGACCAAGAGTGAAACTCTGGGTTCAGCGTTCCATCTTATCTAACATGCCAGCCTACAGAGTTCCAATATCTGAAAGATCTACAGGAGATGAGTCGCCCTGTGTTCTTCCATCTCCCTGTCCACAGCAAGCAAGCACCATAAAAGCAATCCGTCTCCACCCTGCAAGCCCTCCCCCTTGCAGCAATGCCAACATTATGCCTGTTTCTGAAAAACATAATCTGTATTTAAGATTTCTGGATAAACTGGAATTTCAGTGTTCTTCAAGTTAACAAAATGGATGTCTTTGTGGACTGAGAACAGTTTATATTTTCATTAATAAGAAACTGAAGCTAGGCAACAGAAGGCATCACAAGGCATTGATCTGCTGCAACAGCAATACAAGTAAGGAAAGTTTGTATGAAAATATAAAGAACACAGATCAAGATAATGGGAATACAAATGCAGACAGAATGACTGTTCAGGGAAATTCCTGTTAAATTTACAGTGTGATATGTGTCATTATTCAGAGGTTTAAGAGGAGGATAAGCAACATAGCCAAAAGTTCTGAACAACCGGTTTTAGTTAATTTTTTTGTCGTTGGAAGGCATATAATTTCAATAGTTTTAAAACTATATGCAATATATGAAGTCATCTTTTATCTATGCCACATACTCAGCAGACTGTAATATCCAGATGTGTCTTAGGACTATAAATTTGATGTAGATAACCAGCTATGGGTTGGCTATGGGACCTGAGGAATCCTGGCCAGCTCTGTGTGTCTGTGTCTGTGTCTGTGTGTGTGCACGCGCGCACTCGTGCACGCACGTGTGTGTGTGCACTAGGACAGACCTGTGAGATGGTCTGTACCAGCAGCTGGAGTGGGGCTGCAACCTCAGGGTTTCATACGCCCAGGTGCCAGCAACTGGGGAGACAGGGATCTAGGGGCAGCTGCTGGGCAGACTGCTGCAGTGTCTGAGCCCAGCTCCTGGAGAGACCCACACTGTACATATGTATATATATAATATGCTTACACATATGTACAAAATATACATGTACATACACATACATATATATAAATATTCTCATGAGCGGACCTCCACCCTCCTCAGCCAGAGAGGGTAGCAGGATGAGGCCATTGGTGCTGTCTGTGTTCTCATGAGTGCCCTGTGTGTCTGCCTGTGATCTGTGTGGCCAGCCGATACATCGTGTATCTGTGTGCATGTGCCTACCAGGAATATATCTCCAGCCTTGCTGCTGGTTGAACCTGGGGGCATGGAACTGCAGCAGCCTCAACTTTCATGCTGCCAGATCTGGCATGATGTGTTTTCCACCAACCATTAATTTTACATAAATACTACGACTAATCCTTCATCAATATACACTGGCACCTATTGTGTCAGAGAGTCTGAGCTATGCAGCAAGCACCTACTGGCAATGGCTGTATCAGTAGCTTTGCAGTCCCATTTTCCCTGCTATTGGAGAGGACCATCAGCTTAAATGTGGAAAGCCTGTCTTTTTTCTTTCAAATAATATCTGTATGATAATGAAATTGCATCAGCATCTTTGTACTTTTGCTCACTCTAGTGATTTTAATATACTATTGTGAGCATTTCAGGTAGTTTGAATAAGCAAATATTTGTGTAGAATACATAGACAAAACAACTTTGGTTTGTATGGCTGCAAGGTAGATTATGAATGTATTAAGTTCCAACACCCTCCTCTCCCCCATGTTTTGTCCTCCCTGGTTGAATCTTTACAACTGCAATATTTTTGGTTTGATTTTTTTTTTTTCCCCACAGACATACTGAATGTTCTTCAGCTTAGTTGGACTCAGTTGATTTTTTGTTTCATATATCAAATCCCTAAATTGCTGTTCTGCAGAAGCTTTCTAAATGACTGCCTGTGGTTTTGCTGGAAAATTGTATCTGTTCCACCATAGCCTAACCTATGAGGTTAGCTCTTAACAGTTTGCTGTATTTTTTTCTATATCGTTAACATTTTTCCCAATTTGGTAATGATATATGTTTCACTGATTTCCTGTGTGTTACATAACATAAGGTTGTCAAAGAAGCTTTGGATTCCTAAATATATTATTCTTCATTATTGGCCACACAAAGGATGGTCTCCTGTCAGTACTGTTCTCATTTCTCTGAAACATCTCTGTTGTACAAGTTGCACAAAGTCAACACAAGTATTTTAAAGAATGTCTAAGTATATTTTCTACTTCACAGCTTTGAACAGATTGAGAAAAGAAGATATTCTAAGTCTGTTGAGCAGAAGAATAGGCTGTTGTTTTGACTGAACACTGTAACACTTCAAAGCTTCTGTAATAATTCAAAGCTTCTGCACCTCCACTTGACAAAATGGTTCAGGATACCCTCTTTTGTAGACTTTTTTGAGATGGGAGCAGTGATAAAGAATCTATTATAGGCAGCTTCCTACTTTATTAAAAAAGCAGATGTTACCAGAAGCACTTCTGCTCTATAGTAGACACTGACTCACTGCTACAGTGTGTAGAAAAACTGTGCAAGCAAACAATGGAGTGAACAGGGTGCAATGGAGGGAAAAAGCATCCTGCTCTGAGAGCATCTCTTTAAAAACACAGCCACTCAGTGTTGGCAGTTAAAGAACTCAAGTCTTACACAGGCAGACCTAGGCATATTTTAGGCTGAAGAGAAAAATGATGGTTCTTGTTGTAATTCTCTTATACAAAGCAGAAATCAGATATCGATACAGTTTAATTTCAAAAGTTTCAAAAAGATAAGAAAAAGAGAGTTAGCTAAGCAATAGGAATAAAACATCTATAGTATCCTCATTTACCAAAAGAACATGGAAGCAAGGTGATGGAAACACAAGAAATACAGGAATGGCACAATTCCCACATCTCGCAGGATCCATGCGGAAGGAAAAGTGGCAAGAAAGGAGTTCAAGTGTGAGAATAAGTTTCCTCATCCATTCATTGCATAGATCCAGTCTTCTTTTATATCCTCTCTTTGTATTAGAAATGTTAATATTTCAATTAGAAATTGAAGGTCTATGCTAGTGATTTGAATATTATTTGTGGGATCACTGTTTTTAATGTTGCCCATAATTCTGTCCAAAAGTAAGATCTAGATATGTAATTGTCATGGTTTCAGCTGGGATAGAGTTAATTTTCTTTCTGGTAGCTGGCATAGTGCTGTGTTTTGGATTTCATATGAGCAGAATGTTGATAACTCACTGATGGCTTAGTTGTTGCTAAGCAGGGCTTACATCAGTCAAGGACTTTTTCAGCTTCCCCTGCTCTGCCAGGTGCACAAGAAGCTGGGAGGGGGCACAGCCAGGACAGCTGACCCCAACTGGCCAAAGGGCTATCCCAGACCATAGGAAGTCATGTCTGGGGGGGGAGTTGGCCAGGGGGCAGTGATTGCTGCTCGGGACAGGCTGGGCATCAGTCAGTGGGTGGTGAGCAATTGCATTGTGCATCTCTTGCTTTGTATATTCTGTGTATTCTATTACTTTTGTTATTATTATTGTTATTGTTATTATTTTCTTGTATTAAACTCTCTTTATCTCAACCCACAGGTTTTACATACTTTTTTTTTTTTTCCCAATTCTCTCCCCCTTCCCTCAGTGGGATGGGGGGGGGAGTGAACAAGCGACTGCATGGTGTTCAGCTACCAGCTGGGGTTAAGCCACAACAGTAATGTCAGACCATGAGAAATACTTAAAACATTATCCCTTATTTTACATAAACGTGGCTAGTCTACAGTTTCCAGGGAGAACAGTAGCCTTTTTAAAATGGTGACTGGTGAACAGTCACCATATGTTGTGACTGGAAAATAGTCATAAATATGTGTATCAGAAAGAGACTGTAAATTACCAACACCTTTCATGTCCATGAATGTCTAGACCTCCCTAAAAGCATCCTGGGGACTCTTTATCTTTATTAGTTGTAGGAGTCTCAGTCCTTTGGCATTTTAATAGCTTCCACTTTATTAAACTATCTGTTTTCTGAAAATCATCAATTAAGAAATTTCAAAATAATACAAATTGACCTTAATTAATGCATAAAGAAAAAAAAAAACCACAACAAAAACCCCCAACCACTAAGCAAATGCCACCCAAAAGTGGGTTTAGCCCTAACAATACTCTCTTTTAAGGCAAGATTAGTTTATCTCACTACCTAATTAGAAACTGACTGATTCTGAACCATGGAAGCCCAGCTGAAGAAAGCATCCTTCACTGCAAATGCAGATGCTAGACTTAGTTTGTAAGTGTAAATCTTTTGAAGGTTTGGATAATGCTTTAGTAGAGGTCCTGGCAGGAGAAAAAAAAAGTATGAATAAATTAAACAGATGGGACAGAAAAAACAAGAAAACAAAGAAATTATGAGGAAAGCAGAGTAATGATACCAGGTTTGGAATCATCTTTAAAGCCGTAATATTTTTTTATCTGAAATCTTCAGAATTGTCTTCATGTTCAGTCATATTTGTGTAGTCCTTTACAGAGTTTAGTCACAGTGTTGTCGTGAATGCTGATCTAGGATCCCGCCGACTACACCAATTTGTTGCGAATGAGTGACTTTACACAATTTGATTTAGTAGCAGCTTAGAATTTATTTGTGCCTCTGCAGCAAATCACAGGGTTGGATTGTGATATTTTAATAATACTCAATCATCAGTCGATTAACAAAGTAATTTGATAAAATTTGTTTTAATTAAAACAGCATCTTAGTTAAAGATTTGAAAATGGCAAGCTTCACTCTATTTCTGCATGGAAGAAGTACACAAAGGAAAATTAAGTTACACTCGAGTTAGAATGATTCAGAGAGAGACTGTAGCTGAGTTTCAGACTTGGTCAACAGCTTATGTCTAAGGATAATACGTGTCTAGCAACAGTCTAAGGTTTATTCATAGTTTAAAGCAGAGCACAAGATTTTTAGCAGCACTAAATTAACGTTCACAGAGTGAGTCAACTATAATTATAACAGACTCACTTTGTAATTAAATCACACATATACAGATTACTTAAATCGATTCATACATGCATACACACAGACATGATTATGTTTTTATATACATATTTTTGTATATATATATACATATATATGTATGTATATAAAAAAGTATATCTGCTAAAATTTCCCCTCAAGTTTAGTGAAATATTCATGTCAAATGTCTCAGCATTTCTCATCCAGCAAGGGTGGAGACTCAAGGAGTGAAGGGTTTCAGCCCAGGTTCCACCATTGGTCTTTGGTGATGGACCTCAGATTTTCGCAAACTTGAGAGTTTGCAAGCTCTGAGAGGTGTCCTGCTCAGAGGAAGGTGCTGGTCACAGCCCTCTGTGGTCCAGAAATGCTCAAACGGCCTCACTTAGGATTGCTGTTTATAGGGGTGCGAGGTGATTGGCTTTAGTCATCATTAAATTGCCATCTGGGCCACAATCCAGGTTGGTAATTACTGGAATTCCAGTAATGATGGTGCCGCCTGACTCAATCCAGATAAGGTATGTTCCAAGGCTGTCAGGGGATAACTGTTCCTGCTCTCACTCCCTGCCTCAACCATGTAGGAGTTCCTGGTATGGACGGTGCTGCTTAATCATCCAACACATGACACCAAGGCCAAGATCTGATGGGAGTTTCTGAGGTCATAAAGTCTTCCAGGAGAAAAAACAAAAGGGGATGGGGGGAGGGGTATGTACCACCACCACAAAGTCACTCATTTGTGACTAATTGGCGTAGTTGGCAGGATCCTAAATCAGCATTCATGGCAAATTGACATAGCCAGCAGGATCCTAAACCAGCATTCATGACAAGTGTCCTCCAGATTCTGCAGCTGCCAATCTCACCCATAAATCAAATAGATCCAATCTTGCTGTGAAAGCTGTGTGAAGTAAAATGGAAAAAGGTTTTTTTACATCTTTGCCATCTATTTATGCTACTATGATATCAATAAAGTTGTTCTATTTCTGTTAGCAAACACGGTAAACATTTCGCTGGGCTTCAAAGCTGCCAAATAAAAAAGGTAACAGAAGCTGGAAGCTCTCACTCAGCAAGAAGCCAAGGAAACACACTGATTTTTTAGCCACACCTGAACAGATGAAGCATCAGGTTTGGCTGTTGATGCCAAATGAATGTGTTGCTTAAGAGTAAGCTGAATGCATCTCCATGCCTGAAATGGTACAAAAATGTTTTGGGGGGCAGGGGGCAGAATTACGAACTGCATTCTGGTACTCTTGTTGGTCTCCAAGGAGAGAGTGTGTTTTGCAGACATTAATGGTAACTAAAATGGGGGTTCAGAAAGAATAATCTTCTATTTAGTGTAGTTTTCCTTTAGCAGTCCTGGGAAAAATGGCATGACACTATTCATGTACATTTTTAGCAATTACAATACCACAAAAACCAAGCTTTTTTCTTAGGAGTAGAGATGGCTGGCCTCTGGGTTATAAAACACACGTTTGAATCTCTAAATGAAATATCTGATAATTGTAAGAAACATTACAAGCAGGTATTACCAGGTTTAATTGATTGATCTATGTAAATTTATATACAAATGTCAAACTTTCCTTTGAAAAGGATCATCGATACAAATTGTGCTACTTACTGTGTTCACTTACAATTGCTCAACTGGAGCAAGTAGAGTTGTTTTCAAGAGGTGTTGCCGTAAGAGGCTTTTATGACTACTCTGTTTCATTTCAGAGCCTGTCATCAGCTGATGTTTCAAGATCAGATGTAAGAGGTCCATCAGACAGCTTCTGGTGTGAAAGGATCATCTCTGCCACTAAATATTTCAGTAACCCGTCCACTGAAGGTTAAGAGAAATGTGCTTATAACTTTTATAAGGGTGGTTCTTTTATTGATGTTCCTTTCCCTTTCAATGCTTCAGAAAAAGCATTCTCCAGGCAAGATTTGACTTTCACAGAGTTTCATTCACTAACTATATATATGTGTGTGTGTTCCAGATCTTTAACCATCAATTTTAAGTTGCTAGGAGTAATAAAATTTCCATTCAGGTTTTGAGTGTTGATGGACAGGCATACTGAACCAATGTATTCTAATGCACAGAGATAATTTATATAGCACAGGCAGTTTCTCCTGTGGTACAGCTTTCTTGTTGTTACAGTGTTGCTGTTACAAAAAAAATGCAGCTTCAGAAATTTATATCATGAGGAATGCTGCATTTCTATTCTAGTGCTATGTATTTAAATCCAAAGAGCTTCATTAGGTAGAGATTTCTCCTAAACCCACAAAAAAAATTCAGCAAATATACTAAAAAACCCAAGCAATTACCTAAAAATTGCAGAATGGCAATTACCTTGCCATTCTGTAAAGGGTTTTCCTCATGAAGTTTGATGAAATTTATATCCTCATGAGATACAGGACAGTGACTGAAGATCCGTGTTAAGAGTTCTATTCTGCTGAGTTGTCTATTTAACGCAGCTGCCTATAGTGATTTAAATAAATTCCAAACACCTATATCTTCTCTTCTGTGAAATTTTGGACTGCTGCCCTTGCATTCATAACTTTTGCCCAAATCATTTTAGTTCAGAATGCCAATGCAAAGATAATTTTCCCAGTCCACAACGTTGTTGACTATGTCAGTTCTTTTGCCTTACCCCACCAGTTTCTCCTTCTGTGGTACATTATTCTTGGTCACTCACCATCCTCAGTGGTATGCCCCCTTTTATCCGATACCTCTCATTCATAGTTGTGACACTAACTCCTGCTCTGCTTACTGCATTTGCAAAACTTAATTGCCAATTGTTATTTTTCAAACAAGCATTTTCCTAACTAATTGGGAAACTTGCTTATACCCTCAACTCATTGTTGCTAGGCATAGAAAAACAAAAGCAGAAAAGTATATTAGCTTTGGTTTATGAGCTATCCTTTCATTCCAGAAGCCCGGAATCATGAACAAATACATCCAGAAAGAAGTTTAATGTTCACAGGGTCTGAGTAACCATGAGACCTCAACAGCAATTGCAGAGAAGTAAAAAACCTTGACAAACATTATTTGGAACAAGCCTACCTACCACAAAATAGTAGTAGAGCACCTTTTAAAACACTTTGGGACCAGTCTTTGTACTAACAATTCTAAAGAATCTTTTCTGTGAAGTCATACTTGCTTCCAAGATCAGAGGCAAGGCAGTACAAAGACTTTAAAACTTTCTTTGAATTCAGTGTAGAGTAAGGACATGTAGAAATAAAAAAGACTTCACATTTCTGTTTTGTAAGTGAAAGTGTGCCCAATGACATTTTGCCAAAGGTATTATGATTAACACATTGATTTAAAAACCTTGTCATTTTTATCATAGCTATTACAAAAATTAATTAAGCATGCAATCTTTAACTTGCAAGAAGAAAACATCATGTCAACAGGAGTGAGAGACATTACCATGACACAGATAAGCCTTTATTAGTAAATCTAATAAGCAATAAGCAATAAGCTACATTTCTGATGAGCAAGCATTGAGTTGGTGTAATCAGGGAAATATGAACTCTGATTGCTCTTCCATGACTATGCTGCAATTCTAGAAGTCATGATGAAACTTAGAACACCTGTTTTCAAAGTGATCTTTTGCATTTAGGAAATAAAATCATTTAAGCCCTTGGGGAAAGCGTAATATTGCAATGGATATAGTGCAACAGTGCACACTGCAGGGTAATGAGATGCCAACTGAAGGAATTGACCTTATTGCTACTCCTATAAATTGATCAGTAATCTATAAAAACAATGTCATGCATTTCCAAAGAAAAATTAATCTTTTTTGAGCTCCCCACTACCTGGAGCATCTTTAAGAATTTTTTTTCATAAAGGATGCAAATCACCAAGTCAAGAGGAAAATGGAGCTGGGTAGTCAGTAAGAGAGTACCCCTTATGTTGTCCCTCTGCCAGCTTGGGTACAATACTCTTTACCAATCTCACAATGATTATGAGAGAGATAAAGGTATATTCAATCCTTTTGACAAGAAATGGCTATGGAGCACAAGGATTAAGAAATGCTGTCAGAAATAAAACACCACCAGGAAATCCCTCCAGACAAGGGTAAGGGGAACCAAGCAACTGATAGTAGGTCATGAAAAAAATCATCTTAAGGAAAACAGAACACACACAGCCCGGACAACCAGAAAACTCTACTTACTCTCTTCAGAGAGAAAGCAGTTTGCCATATGCAATGACTGGGGAAACAAAGCCACACGGAAGCCACCTT
Source organism: Egretta garzetta (assembly GCF_000687185.1). Lineage (NCBI taxonomy): Eukaryota > Metazoa > Chordata > Aves > Pelecaniformes > Ardeidae > Egretta > Egretta garzetta. The sequence goes on from NW_009259975.1 coordinate 2,762,760, forward strand.
CTTACAGCCCCAGAACCAACGATGAGCACAGCTAACAAAAATCCAGCATAAAAAAATGCTTCTACATCCTCAAGGCTCTCATGTTGTTGCAAAAACACTTGCCATAAACAGCAAAGAAAAATAAATAGGCTCCAAGAACTGAAGGGCTATAGAAGTATAGTTACTGTCACATCTTTCCAGTACCAAGGAATGAAGGATGATAAGGATCAGAAAGGATTCTTGGTGGAGACTTCCCATGGATAACCGATAGATAGCTATGAGATAGCTCACAACAAGCCTTATCCTAGATGTATGAAAACAAACCACTTAGAATATCAGAAATGAAATAATATTTTGTACTATACTTGGGTAGAAAAAGTGCACAATATTATATTTTTTAAAAAAATAATCAAGGAGTGGAATAGAGAACACAGTTTCTGTTTCTCATAGGCTGACACAAGAGACAGGTATTCTGATTCACACAGTGACAGTCTTCCAATCAACCATTATTCAAACAAATTGTGTATATGAAGAACAGGGAGAGGGTGGGAAAAAACAAACCATGGCCAATGTCCCTGCTAATTAGATAATATAGGTACAAACAAGAAGCCATTTGAAAACCAAAGCTGTGGTCTTGTTTCTAAATTTGGATTCAGTTATGGAAAGTAGCTTAGGAAATTGCAGAGGATTGGTGAATAGGAGGCAAATTTCCATGTTGGCTTCTAAGAGTGCTATTTAAAAATGAAATGAAACAGAAGCACTGTCAGTAAGACTTAGTCTCAAACAGTTCCCTGTACAGAAATTTTGCCTACAGAAGCATCTCTATTTCTTATTATATACCCAGAGTTACCAAACGTTTACAAGGCCTACAGGAAAGAAAGTTTTTTAATATTTAAATATGAAAAAAATGAATAAGTCTTAAGAAGCACTGATATTTGTAGCAGGATATAGAAATCAAAAAATTACTGAGACTTTTTATGTGTGTACATACATGTATTTAATGATGAGGTTGTTGAATAAATCTTCAGGCTCTTTTGTGAAGAGGATTTTAATTGTCCAAGCTTTTAAACAGATAGGTTAGCTTGTATACAGAATAGTTGGAAACTAAAATCTCAGAAACGATGAAAGATTTAGACCTGACATGCCTCTGATGGGATAGCAGAGATTAACTTTTTTCTTTCACACCATTTAAAGAAACAGCTTTGGGCTTTTTTTTTTTTTCATTTAACTGAATACTTAAGAGCAAAAAATTGCCATCAGGTTATGCTGAATAACAGTGTTTATACATTGTATGGCAGTGATTTAAATGTGGCCTTCTAGTATGTGCAAATAACAATGCTGAATACAAATAAGAAACGAAACATTGATTTGCAAAGTTGCAATAGTGGAAATACATAGGATGCATGTAAGAAAACAGAAGTAATTCCACCATTAAAATGAAATAAAATACATTCTGGTCAGAAAATTTCAAATAAAGAACTTCTTGCAAATGTTTTATGAGAAACACCAGTGGCACAATAGAGGGGTTTGGGACATAATCAACAGCAAAATAATGGTATAAAGGCTATCAGAAGTGATATTAAAGGAACACAGTACCATATGCATTAGTAAAATATTAAGCAAGGAACAGTATCATTAGGGTAGCTACTAAACCTAAATGACATTGCAAAGAGAATGAAAGATAAAACAAACTAGGAGTTCTACAGAGTAACTCTTCACATTCAGATCTAAATCAATTGCATAAACAAAACCAGAAACACTTTATTATCTTCTGCTGTTTGAGCAACCTTTTCCTTCTGATAAGGTATGGAATTCCACCATCTTGGAAAGTTCAATGACCAAATGAATCTTTTAATTGTATTTTACAGTTCTTGAAGAAAATAATTGTGGAATGAAGAGAATGTCTTAAAGAAAATATTATTTCATTCTCTAATTTCAAGACTATTATTTTCATACTGGATACAAAGAAAAAAATAAATAGATAATGGTTACTTGCAATTTAATCATTAATGATAATGAATATTTGTACATGGGCTTCAGTTGCATTTGCAGCTAAAAGACCCATTTCTGATTTGACAGCAAACTAGAAGTAAGGATTTTATTTTTCGTTTTAGAAGATACATACATGCATGTATGTATGTGAGTGAGCATATATTACATCTGAAATAAAGTCAGAACTCATCTTGCCTAAGTTCCAACACCTACATTACAGCTAGATGTCTATACTCTTTTTAGAGTCAATGGAGAAAAACTAGTATTGCTAGAAGGCACTGCATTTTATTCTAAAACAGTAACCTGAAGGAGATTGTATGAATTATACCTTATAAGCACTTACTCCACTTATTATGAAGGGAATATACTAGGTGTTCACACTGTACATTAACTGATGTAATTTAACAGATAAAAACCACCCTCAATTTGGATGGCAGTAGAGGCAAAATCCTGTGGCTTAAACAAAAAAGAAATAAATCAGGAGCTTTTAAAGATAGATTATTGAATGAGACAATATGAAATAATCTAATTTACCCAGTGATACTCAGTTGCTAATGGGGAATTGCACAGGGTTCTTCTCTCCTGGAGAGGAAAGAGCATGTGGCTTCAGAGCAGTGAACATAGAATGCTGCTTGATGAAATCAGCAAGTCAGAGAATGTGACAATGCCTTTTCTGGATGCATATGCAAACAAGTGGTATAAAACAGGACAAGACTTGACATTGAAATTTCGCACTGACCTTCGTAAAAATTATAATAGTAACAGAACAAAAAATTAATATGCTAAACCCTAATTTGAATGGATGCTGCTTCTCATGACACTAATACCATTTTACAGCAGGAGTTTTCCTATTGCATTAATTATCTCTGAATCCAATATGTGAGTTGGAAAAGATGCCTTAAAATGCAAGTGTATTTCCTTTACCTTAATTTTTTGTAATTATTTACTTTCATGTTGGGTTTGTCAGTCTTGTGGAATTTCAGGACTACTTACTTGCTTTGGTAATTAATGTAAGGATTATATGCCCTCCCTAGGCATATAATGACTTAAAGTTTATGGGTATATATAACAGTTAAAGTAAGACTTCACAGTCACTTAGTCTTAATGTCAGGCTGCCAGTGGAGCAGACTCTTTCCAGGTTCCATTCACTCAAGAAAACTTTCTTTTAAGAGTCAGCCTGACAGAATGTTTCTTAAAATGTAAATGCAGAAGTCTCAATTTCCATCTTTGATGTCTCATTTTTCCAAAAGCTTCACTTTTCAATTTTGCCAGCATGTGGCTTATTTCATTTCCACTTTTTAGTCTTTTCTCTCCTTTCATTTCCTTCAAGTTATCGAAAGGATTTGACTTCTTAAAAAGAAGTATTATTATTATTATTAAAAAAATAAAAAACTTGTAGAATGCCTTTCCCCTGGAAAAAAACCTGTAGGTAGTGCCAGTGTGTAGTTCTGGCAACACTGAAGGTGAATTTGTCTGTCCTAGTTTCAGCTGGGATAGAGTTAATTTTCTTCCTAGTCACTGGCACCGTGCTGTTTTGGATTCAGTATGAGAAGAATGTTGGTAACATGCTGATGGCTTAGTTGGTGCTCAGCAGGGCTTACACCAGTCAAGGACTTTTCAGCTTCCCCTGCTCTGCCAGGAGCACAAGAAGCTGGGTGGGGGCACAGCCAGGACAGCTGACCCCAACTGGCCAAAGGGCTGTCCCAGACCATAGGACGTCATGCTCAGTATATAAGCTGGGGGGAGTTGGTCGGGGGGCAGCGATTGCTGCTCAGGATGGGCTGGGCATCGGTCAGCGGGTGGTGAGTGGTTGCATTGAGCATCACTTGTTTTGTATATTAGTTTATCATTAGTCATATTATTATTATTATTATTATTATTTTCTCTTCCTCTGCTGTTTTATTAAACTGTCTTTATCTCAACCCAAGGGTTTTACTTTTTTTTTCCAATTCTCTCCCCCATCCCACTGGGGAGAGTGAGAGTGAGAAAGCGGCTGTGTGGTGCTTAGTTGCTGGCTGGGGTTAAACCATGATAGCCTGTTGACCATAAAACTGTTACTGACTGTAACTGCCACTCTACCACTTCCCCTGCTATCATATGGCAATATCTATAACTCTGAGGACAAACATTTAACCCTGAATAAGATACACATCTTATATAGCCAACAGGATAACTCCTATCTATTTTGCCCTGTGTAATAAATACTGCTGATTCTGGCAGCACTGAAGACCATTGTTTCTTTTGTGGACATTGTGTTATGAAACTTTTTCCTACTTGGAGTACAAAAGACACCACCACGTGTTTATTTTCTAATACCTGCACGCTGCAGATGGTACAGCTGAAAAATTGTTATAAGTTGCCTCAAAATATACTTCAATAAATAAAAAAATCAGTTTAATAGCATTTTCTCTTCTATGATAGGAAATATGCATTACTGTTTGTTTGCAATTCTTGTATTTTCATACAAGAAAAAGTAATTTAACAATTTTCTTCTGTGAAAGTTTAAGTCTGGCTTGCATCCCTCAACTTCTGTTCATGAAAAATGAGAAATATCTTTGTAGTTGTATCACATCACCTTTTTAACGCTGACACCTCTATATTTACATGACACTTTTTTGCTGTTAAAATGCAAAAACTTGAACTGCAACAGCAACACACTTTTCTCCTTGTGATGAATTTACACTTTGATACATTTTTTCATCTTATAGTTCAGGAACGAGGCCAATAACTAAGGAAAGGGATTAACATAAGGAACAGCCGTATTTTTATAAACTACACATTAGTTTTCCTCACACCTTCCATTCAGTGGAGTTCAAATGCCACTATGTTGTACTATAGTCAGTTCGTCAGAAGAAGTCAAAGCTGCCCCTGGAGAGAACCAACATTTCATGGAAGTTCTATGAAGCCTCTCAGACAAAAGGAAGCAGTTTCTGGCAGTGCTTTTTTTCTTTCCTGTTGGTAACATTTATAAAGGACCTTGCAAAAAGAGCAAGAGACACCAGTAAATTCTGAAATATTTTACAGCTGTCTACAGTTTTGCTCATTGTGAAGAATGAAGAAACACAAGTGTAGTTATGTGAGAGACAAAACTTTATGTGTCAAAGACATTTTCATTCCATCTGAAGGGAATAGCTTCCCTAAAAATACAGAAAGATCAGAAACTAAAATGTTCACCGAGGAGAATCTCCGAAGCTTCAGCAGTAGCCACATAAACATCAATCACTGCTGCCTCATTTGTAGAGGCTTCCTTTGCCTGTTCTAAAGACTACCAGTCAATTAGGGAAAAAAAAGAAATGTCAAAGACTGCTTGCTGCAGCCTTTGTATCAGATGCATCCTGTGACACCATCATGTCTTCTGCTAGGGCCATGACTTCAAACATATTGTAGATCATATAGTTACCAGTACTGATATAGAAAACAGACAATTAGCTAATAAAACTGTTCTTGTCACCAAATTTTGGGAGGTAAATGATTTTGAGTGATTTTGTGTAAAGACAGAAAGGTAACAACTGCCTGAAATAAAAATACTCCCATCAGATGAACATGGAGATGGAATAAGTGTGGGAGTTCCCTTTTAAGTAGAGGTGGGGGAAAAAAAAGAACAAGTTAATAACAGACAAGATAATTTGGAGATAGAACCTAAAGCTGCAAGTCAAAAATTCTATTTATATCTCCCCTAAATCCCAGACTGGGAGAAGGGTAATGAAGGATGTGGTGGCCTCTCTCTAGCACCTTGACACTATAAAAAATGACATAACAAATTAATAGTTTAAAAATACCTCTGCTCATAAAACAGCAACATCTGTACTGGTCTGTACTTTTGAAAGTTCAACAGACTGAAGAAAGAAAGGGAAGTGAAGAGACGAATGTCAGTGTCTTATGCTGCTAGTTTGAAAGGAAAAGCAATCATGATAATAGATCATCCCTTTGTGGTTACAGCACAGACAGAGGGTCAGGGTATCTGCACCAAGCTCTAACAAATATATTGTGTACTGATGTGTAAGTCCTTCAGTTTCTACCTTGTGGTGTTTCAACTCTTTATCAGGATGCTTAAAAAAAACTCTGAAAGGAATTGTGAGCTAGATCAATCAATGTTTGTCATCTTTCTGCTGAGATTCACAAATAAAAGGTGGAATAGAAGTTCACAGATTTTGACAGTGTATGCATATTGATACTGCATAATGATTCATGAAAAAATAATTTAGAAGTAGAATAAAAAAATCACAGAATGGTTGAGGCTGGAAGGGACGTCCTGAGGTCATGTGGTTCAACCCTCTTGCTCAAGCACGACCACTAGAACCACTTGTCCAGGACCATGTCCAGACAGCTTTTAAATACCTCCAAGGAGGGAGCTTCCCCAGCTTCTCTGGTAAACCTGTGCCAGTGCTTGGTCACCCTTACAGTAGAACAGTGTTTTCTGATGTTCAGGAGGAGCCTTCTGTGTTTCAGTTTGTGCCCATTGCCTTTGGTCCGGTCACTGGGCACCACTGAAAAGAGTCCAGCTATGCCTTCTTTGCAACCTCTCTTCAGGTATTTATAGACATTGATGAGATTCTCCCTAGACTTCTCTTCTCTAGGTTAAGTAGTCCCAGCCCTCTCAGCCTTTCCTCGTAAGAAAGATCCTCCAGTCCCTTAATCATCTTCATGGGCCTTTGCTGGGTTCTTTCCAGTATCAATATCATAGACTCTTTCTGAACACGTGGTTTAGTATTTCCTTGTATTTATTTATTGAATTTCTGCAGATCACATTAGAATTTTCACAACTTTATGATTCTGTGGCTTGTTCTGAGATATTGCTGGAAGTAACAAGGCTCTTGTGGGCATCCAGCCAGTCAGTTTGTAAAATGCATAATACTTTATATTATTTTATCTGTTCGTTTCACTCTGCACTGCCCTTGGCTCTGAAAATATAACTAACCCCTGCTCTGTCAAGTAACAGGAATATTCACAGCAGGCAGCTAGAGGGTGGAACATCTGGAGGACATGTTATCACACCATAATTTTATCTAGAGAATGAAGAACTATATCAACTATATGTTGGATTGGTCAATCAACTAGCCTCTAGTGCTTAAAATGGGTCAAACAGCTTATGTAGCAGTACCACAAGGCTAAAATGAAGATATTTTTTCCTAAAATCTTTTGCATCACATCACCATTTGCGATCTGTTTTCCATAATCAGTGGGAGGAATTGTTATTCAGAAAGCATTTTAGAAGCCCAAAATTCAGTCAGGAAAATTGTCCTGTGACAAAGAAATTTAAAAAAACCCAGCTGACCTTGCAATAAAGAATTAGATACTTGCATTTGATCCAATTCAGTGATAATAAAAAAGCCACACTGAAATGGTCTTAAGTCTGTAACAAGTAGGAGGAAACATCAAGTGACTGTTGGCTGTTTGTGGGAGATGTGATAAAATGAGGTGATAAAACCCCCGACTCAATGAGGTCTGCAGAGTACCTATAGGCCTCAGAAGAGTGAATCATGGGGATAGAGAGCAATGAAAAATTGAATCAAAAGGAAGTCCTGATCTAACAAAAATGAAGAAGAATACCAGGGCAAAAGAAGCACCATGAGAATCCAGGCACTCTATGGCAACACTCAAAATATCACCAAACGTCATTTAACCAGAGCTCTGCTTCACTGTCATAGATGTAGAGCCAATTTGATGTATACATATTCTGTAGTTCTTGATAATAAAATCACATGTTCATTGTGTCATTTTCTTTGTTGTTTGAAGCATCATGGTAAGGCAGAATTGCTATCCACACTCTTTGTAAGGGCTCTCTTGTACAACTCCTGTAAGAACCAAGTATTACAGACCACCTATTACAGAACAAGTTAAACTAGAGTTCCATAATTACTTTTGAACAGAAATACAATGCCCATTTCAAATGCAACTGTTTTTATTGTTATGGTCAACATGCTCTATGTGTTCTTTTCATCTGTAAAGTAATCATGTAGAACATGTGATGTATCCAGTGGAAGGGGAAGGAAAAAAATTGTGGAACACGACAGGCAACAAATGTGATTACACTAAGCGTTATTTTAAGGAATGTAACCTGTTTATTCCTCTCTCCATTTAACTTTTTCAGCTGGTGTCTCCAATTGCATTCAAAAAGCACAGAAACACAAAAACATGAAAATTTTCAAAAATCGTCAGCTCTTCTGAATACACAATTATTTTTTTTTAATACTTGTTAGTTTAATCAGCTGTTATTTTTGCTGGCAGTCCTGGTTGTTGTCATATTTCTTGCATGGAATTACATAGACATGTTTGTACAAGAAGGCTTTATGAAAGTATCGATAGCTAAAATCAATTTAACTATTAAATTTTGAGTTTCCCAAGGGTCAAGATTCACAAGGACAGAAATACTCACTTAAAAATCATAACCGGCAAAACAATGTACAAATCAAGGAAATCCATGTACTGTATAGACCAGAATACAAACCAGGAACAATATTGATAAAACCTGCAATAATTCTGTCCTTCCAAGCATTCTACTTTTTCCTAACAAAATATACAACATATGAAAAGATTACTACAGCTGCTTCTATCATTAAGCATAATCAAGGAAGGAACACAAGCATCTGCATTCAGTTACTACCTCACATCCTTTTGCATAGCTAAGATGCATGCACATATGCCGTATTTAATAGCATTTTCTCTCCCTTGAGCTTGTATTACTGCTGATGTATGTTCCTTAGAAAACCTGACAATATCCTATGAAAACCTTGTCTCTAATTTCAAATGTGCTTGCAGGTAAACCAAATTCATGTGAATGCACGTATTTGGCCCTCAGTGATTTTGAAGATATTTTTACATTGTCTTCAATTTTCAGAATGCACACAATGTGCAATGGCAATGCATGATCCAACTGGTCAAAGTAAAGCTACATGATCTATGACAATAAGGGTGATTTAGGAGTTCCTAGTATAGCTGTGTACCCCAAAATGTCTATGAACAATACAGTTTTATCATGAAGAACTAAATCTATGTGACTGTAGTGATTATATTTCATCAGTAGTTATAACCTCAATCCCACCTACACAATCTACTTTAGATTTGTCTGTTCCTGAGCTCACTAGTTTTCCATGTTTCAGAAGGCAAAAAAACCCCCAAGAAAACTTCACCTATCCCCAACACAAACAGATCACCTATAGTGAGGAGAGGCTTATCTAATAAAATCATGTCCCAGTTAGTATCAAGAGATAGAAGTCAGGTACTTGCACATCCAGGAGAATCCCATGCCATAGCTTCTAAAAATTGTCATTACTTAGAGTCATAAAGGGTGGACAAAGTATCCAACAGTAAACATAATACTGTTTCTAGAAAGACATAACCTGCTGTGAAAATAAGAAATCAGAGACAGTTTTTAAAATCCAGATCTCATTCTTACAGTTTAGAAGCAGCAGTGTGGATGAAGGTTGCAATATATATGTGGTAATGAAACATGAGAGAATGGAGGAGATTTGGTCTAACATCTGCATTGACATAAGCCAGAAACAAGCATACACAACAGTACAGACAGAGGACACCACCAGAGAGTTAGTATTTTCCATCTGAATATTCCAATCCATTATTGCTCTTAATGGGCAGAACTGTCAGAGTAAAGATTCTTACATAAAGAAAATTGTAAGCATTCTTTTCCTGAGCAGTTTATTTGCACAGACCCAAATCTGGCTTTATTGAAATATATTTCCAATGTGATTGCATTTATCTGCACAACACTATTTGTAAACTGTTGTGTTAAAATATACTGGTCTCTTTAAACAGACATGAAGGACAGATTGTATGCATCATAAGTAATGAAATATTATTCCAAGTGGTGTTTCATGGCATTCTCCCAATCAATCTAATCCAAAATAAACAAGGACATTTTTTTCTGATACAGGTTATAAATTAAAATGTTTGCAATTCAATCATTTTGAATCTTGCTTTTAAACATGTACAAAAAATGTTTGTATTTCAGAGCACTCACTGAATCATTTGACAATGTTGCTTGTTATTATGTCACTTTGGGACATGTGACATTTGTAAACAGCTCACCAGGCTGTACTTAAAATAAGTAGCTATCATTTCTTTTAGGTGTATTTCTGACCTCTACCTCCCCTATTAAAATTTTTCCCCTGAATATCTGTATGGAATATATTCACTACAGTTAAACTTCCTTATCCTAAGTATAAGATAAGATTTTAAAAAAAAAATACTTCCAGTTGCTGCAGGTGTCCACTGATTCTGACTCATCCATATGGCCATCATCTCCTTCAAGTGAAAAGTCAGCTTTTCTTCCAAGATACTTCCGAGAAAGCTCTACATAAACAAAATTCTCCCATTTCTGTGAATGTCCTTTTATATGGGGTAAAAGTCCTGACATTCGCCCTGCATTTTTAATTCCTCTTTGCAACTCTTATTATTCATCCTGGTTTATGTTACTGGAGAACAACAGACTTCGCAGGACCTGCTGAATTGTGTGGGAAACACAAACTATTTTCTGGACTCCTAGAAAATAGCTTTGTCCAGCATAGGTGAAGCAAGACGCTTTAGTGTAAAGCCAGCACAGAGTCCAGTATTTAGCCCATAGTGTTATCAGTGAGAGAAAAGACAGCTTTTTGTTTGTTTCATGCCTTTATTTTGAGCATATGACCTCATGAATAATTCAGAGAGAGAGACCAATAGAAAATAATTCCATCATCAGATGTTCACTACACAGTGCCTACTGAGATAGACATAACACAGTCTGAATATTTCATACAGAAAAAAATCATTTAGTAATCCATTACTTCACACTGCCAATGAACTGCTTGAACTCCTCATTTTATCTCACTGAAAAATAACATAACCCTTCTAGTTTGGTGAAAAAGACCACACACCCAGGCTGTACAACACAAGCCAGACTGCAAAAAAGTTATAAGAAGTAAGTCATGTAACTGTTTTATAAAATCATGGAACATGATTATGCTTTCAACAGATGTGAAGTTAGTCCACCAGCTTCAGGTCTTTAGGATATTCTAAATTCTTAGCATATATTGAGAAATGAGAAATCATAAATAAGACACAGCCTTCTATTTGTAAATTACTTTCTTTCCTCAGGCTTTTCTCTTGCAAAATAGAATCTATTTAACACTACATTACATTAAAAAGTAATTTTGTAGCAGTGAGCTGGCATATCTCATCACAATTCTGTTCTAATAACAAAAGCTTCAATGTTTCTAATGTTTTAAACACCTTGTAATTGTTCTAAATCTCCACAATCAATGTACTGTCTCTCAGGTTAATGTAGTACACCCATTTAGTTCTTTGATTATAAACTGGAAGAAAATGAACGTTAATATTTCTGTCAGCAATTCCAAATAGTTTACAGGTATACTGATGCACATCACTCTTATCAGAAATCCAGATGTCTCAATCTGTTTCTGCTTAAATTTATTGAAATTTTGCAAGTGTATGCTGAGACTAAGAGGTTTAATTTTTCCACTGTTTCCATTATAGTATTTTGTTTTTACAGCTGCTTATTACAAGTTCTGATCAGTTCTCCCTATCTCTCTTCTTTTTAAGTGTCTTTTTTTTTCCTTTCATCTGATTCAATTCTAATTACTTTTTTTGTAACAGCAAAAAAACCCACATGGAGTCAATATTTTTTTTTTTTTTTTTACAGTATAACCTAACAACAATACACTTGCACTAAGGGAAAAAGACCTAAACTAAGAGTCAGAAGTCCAGTTCCTGGTGCTAAGAATAAAAGGAAGCTTATTCTCTTTGGTACACACAACTAGAAGAGAAATTTGTGGTAGTTTTCTTGCAGCCTTGTCATATGCCACCTGCCACAAATTTATGAAATTTATGAAATTTATCTTAAAACTATTTAGGTGGCTGGCCCTGCGCTTTTCCTATTGGAAGGTTATCCCGTAACCTTACTGCCTTCGTGTACTTTAAGTGTACTTTACTTCCATCTTATTTCTAACTTAAGCATATTCATATCCATTTGATGAAATGTCCATATCTCAAGCTTCTCCTTTTTCTGAACTAACTTTGCTCTTTTCCACATGTTTATCTCTGCAGGTTACAGTCCCAAACCCCTCAAACTTAATTTTTGCTATGTTAAGCTGCTAGTTTTCTGGGTAATCTTTCTCATTTACCTCATTTTTTGTGACTGCCTCAGCTTCCTGATTCAAGAAACTACATGGTAAATATGAGGAAATAAATGGAAAACACAAGGTAATTTATATTAGAAGTTATTGCCTGTATAATCTACCCATCATTGGTTCTTCTGTAGCCAAATCTCTGCATAGTCTACAGAGAAAGCAACTGTCACGACCCCTATAGCTGAATCATAGGTTCTTAATTCAAGCCAAGTTGACCTATTGTTCAGGTTATTCCTCAGTGATGACTTGTTCTATTAAAAGCTTGCTGAGGATTTAAGTATTTTGCCCCTCGGTGCATTACAGGTTTTCTCTTTTCAAAAGATACAAATAAGCAACTTGTCAGTTTGTGTATATACTGTGTGTTTCTGCATGTCCCTCCTCCAAAAATAGTCTGAAGCTGTGACAGTTCATAAGGGCAGCCTAATGATTCCAAAAGCCATTCTGCAGGATGCTTCATACCAGTATTTCATCAGCTCGTGCTAATGGCAAAGGACAGGCTAAAGACTCCTTTACTGCTGTTGTATCAGTGCTTGAACACAGAACGAAAGCCTGATTTTTCCGTTCAGCAACAAACCTGTGTTTTACCTCAGGCAATTCCTAGTTGGCTCACCCCTTATGTTAGCCAAAACAGCAGCCATCCTAGAACTGGTAAATTCTTCTCTCAGTGTTTAAGATTCTACGTGAATGGGAGGCTAATAAACTCAAAGGTGTGTGGTGTGGTATTACTCGTGCTCATGCCTCAACCAAGAACATAACTGCAAGCTTTTTGTTTAACTTTCTCAACAGGTGACCATACTCTGAGAATAGAAATACAGAAAATAATAGTAATAACAGTAAAAATTAAAGGTTTGTTCCAGGGGTATATTGAACTACACAGTCGACACAATAGTTTCTTTGGTCAGCAGCACACAAGACCAACAATGTGGTTATATCTGGCCACCCTTGACACCCCCTCCCCACACTAAAGATTCAGGTACCCACTTACAGGGTGGGGTTTTTTTGTAGTAGAACTTTAGAGGTAAATCCAAAGCAAAGTTTAATTAGACACTTTCATTCTATCACTCAGTACTAATCAGTAGAATTCAAATGAAATCTCTTTCACAGTCTGTGTGAACAACTGAACAAACTTTCCAGAAGTTACAGGAAAGCCTTATTATTCATAGAAGTTGAGCAAATGTTTCAGTAGAAGGAGGGGTCTATTTCAAAATAAGGGCACAGATAAATAAACTACTGACAAGAAGAACAACTGGTCAGGAAGAGGAAGAGAGAAACTAATACTTACCAAAGAGTAATTAAGAATAAATGGGCCAAACCCACGCAACATTCCAAAACCAGGTTCTAATTCTTTCCAGAGAAGGAAGAGTTTGGATCAGGAGTGAAGGATTCTGCATGACAGTAAAAGCCTGTGTTCCTTATCTCCTGGTCTGTGGCCCTATTTCAGGAATAGGTTACCAGCATATTCAAAGCAGGCATAAGGGACTAATTTTGTGCCTTATAATCAAATTTATAACAGTTTCTTTTTCTCATGCTCTTTCCATTATTGAGTCTTCATCTGCTGTAATGAAGTAATACCCATAAATATAGCAAAGTAATAAAATGTTTTGTTTGCAATCTGATAAAGCACATACACTTCCCTCACTTACCCGAAAACCCTGGCATTAAACTATCCCCCTCTCCTTTTAGTATAAGCTGGAATTTCTTACCAGAAAATGATGCTGTAAAAAGTGAAATGTAATAAAAACACTACAGTGACTCAATTCTATTTTATTTAGACACTTGGTGTCAATATTAGAAAATAAGGTAAATGGCTCACAGCTCTGGAGATGAAGACTTAATTTTTATATTAATATTCTCAACAAACTGCTATGATGCCTAAAGAATCTCTCTTTTTAAAATTCTTACCTGTAAAATCTAATTTTAACTCATAAAATGACAAATTTTATATATGTATTTATATATGTGTATATATATGTATATATATAAATAAATAGAAAAACAGTATCCTAAACCTGAAAACTTGTAGTTTAGGTACATAGAATTCATTCTTCTTTACAGACTAGGCTTAGACTACATGAACCACAATGAAATCTAATGGAATGAATCCCATGATGCACTGTGACAGCTTAACAAAAGAAGACAGTGAAATATCATGGAAAACATAATTCAGCATAATGAGAGCAATGCTAAATATATAACTGTTGTTTATCATGTTCAGAAAATTTCTAAGGCAATCAAGCTTTTTCCCAAACAAGGTTAAGGGACAATATGTCCTTCTTCAGAGATAATAGTTTGTAGAAACTCCATGTGCTAGACAGTAAAGTGGCATTTTACCATGTCTTTTTTCTGAAATACTTCATACAGTCTGGCTCTAAACATTTCGATGAGCAAACAATTCTCAGCATTAAATACTTCAATGGATTATTCTTGTATTTCAAATAACTGGTGGGTTTATAAATTGGGCTTATTAAAAGGATACCAAAGCCTGGCTATTGACTACTGATTGGAGTTGAATAGACAACAGTTTTTGAATGTATAGCTACTGTTATTTTTCTCTTATTTTTAACTAGGAATGAAGTGAGTGTAGATTTGTGAATTCTTGTCAATGAGCATTTTGTCTCTCTTCTCATTCCTTCTCTGTTCAGAACACACACACCCCAACAGTCTGCTTACAACAAACCCACATTTCCTCTCAAATAATAATAAAAAGTATTTTTTCTTACATGCTTAGTAGGGTATAGACACATTTTGTTATGGTTTTGGTTTTCATTTTATGTCAAAATATGAAATTCTAATATACTGAGATACTGATGTTATTGTTACATGAGTAGTGAGCTATTTTATAAACAAATGTGGAACTGAATGACCTTATAACTCATATAGGCTATAATAAGAAGCCATGTGAGTTCAGAATGTTTATAATAATTGAAAAACATATAAGGTATCTGTCAGTGGTTTAGAAAACTCTCTTTCTAAGCTCAGAAATACAGAGCTACTTTTTGTAGGATTGTTAAAATGAAGAATATTTTCTTTATAGGCTATTTAAGTTATTTTAAAGCTGAATGACTTTAACATATAAGTAGAAGTAATGGAAACCACTTGAAACAGAAATTCAACTTTAATACAAAAGTAATAGAAATAAATTAGTGTCTCAGGAAATGAAGGGAAAAAAGGAAATAAAAAATTAAAACCTATATCATCAAAATTTACCAGAGAAAGGAAAAGGCAACATAATCATGAAGCTAAAGATTTGCAATCCTATTGAAAGTATGAACATATGCTTTATTAATAGAATGCAGTCAAGACTACTCCATAAAAGGGTGGTATCAATGCAAGAATGAGAGCAGCCATTTGGAAACTAAGGAAACTAAAAGAGAGTTCTTCACATCTCTGGATTGTGATTAAAAAAGGATTCATTACCTTTGGCCTAGTAACTCTGGTAACTACCTGTTTAATACTTAATAAACCTTCCCTGAAGCCAGAGAACTCATGTAATAAGGAAGAAATGGGTGAAAACAGCATTTCAGGACAGGAGTATTTTGTTGTCACACAATATTTTGATTTCTGCTCAAAATTTTAGGCTATCATAGGTTAGAGGGTTTTTTTCTCATTTGTCTTTCTTCAGCAACTACTAAGGATATTCACTAAGCTATTTTCATTCCCTGTTAGAAACTGAAGCCAGAGACATGCCTTTGAAGAGACAGGTAGAGAAGAAAAAAAAAATGCATTTACCCAGAGTACAATGTCAGCTGCTAGCTGAAGGTGTAAAATGGGCTATGGAATGCGGAAGAACGGACTCCTGACACTGACCAATATGATCTCCAGAAGCCGTTTATTATACCTTTGCATACAGCTTTTATATTCTTCCAAGCCCTGTACACATGATCACGTAAACTTTTCTGATTCGTACATACTACTGTCTATCTGACAAGCATATAAGCCTCCAGCTCACTCATTGGTTATTTCATTGTCATCATCTTACCCTGCTTGCGGTTACTGCTTCTCTACTCTAGCAACTAAGTTCCATATACTAGCTAAGCATTTCCCCTTTAATAGCTTTCCAACCTTATCAGGACTTGATGTCCTTGTTCTGCTAGGAATGTATCCACAATGGAATTAGCAAAACTTGTCTGGAACTGGCAAAAGCTTCCACAGGAATTAAATTCCTTGGGTAGAGGGACTGTTGCAGAAGGAATGGAGGTGAGGGTCCTTGGGGTGGGTTGTGTGCTTATCTGGTGGGGCAAGAGCTACCTGGCTAGAGCAGGAGAAAGAAGAATTGACCTGAGAAGGTGAAGGAATAAAGATGCCTTGTAAGAATAAGCAAAGAGAAAAATGCAGGGAATGTAAAACTCCAGGTTAGTAAGCACTGGAAAAAGCTAGGGCAGAATAAAGAGATTTCAGGGCTCTGAGTCATGATAGATCACTTACTTCAAACTACTCTGTACTTGAATATTTCTACTGGGCTTAGGTGGGAGTTTTAGTAAAACCACAGAAACTGCCATATTTTCTGTGTTCATTCTATATCTTCATGTATGGGACTTCTATAAAACCTGGGCTTTTTTATTTTTTTCCTCAGTATGAGAAAACTTCATTTTTGTTCAATAGCTTTAATTGTAATTACAGTGGAATCCAGGTCGATTTATGAAAATCAGAATGCATTTAGTTTTCATTACTAAATGCTAAATTTCCCATTATTAGCTTCAATCACTGTAGCAGTGTTCTATACTTCTTAAATTATCCCTTTCACCTACAACTCAAACTTAAATGACACTTTAACAACAGTGAAAGGGTACTAGAATGATGCATAAATAAAGTGCTCTGAAAGAATGTACAGTGACTGGTGAATCAATATGTGTCAAAGTAATGATTAATAGAATAATCTTTCTCTAAATATTTCATTTGCACTCAAGAAAGTTTACAAACCATTCATTTACACTTCCTTGTCTCTTGGCTTCATCTTAAAAATTATATTATTGAGCCCCTTTACTCACCGAGTTGTTTCACATAGTGTGTAAATACCAGCTTCCCTGCATCTCTTAGGGCATAATTCTCTTTCTTTTTTCTGTGGTTGGTTTTTGTTTTGGTTTGGTTTGGCTTTTTGTTTGTTTTTGAATATAAATAGAAGAAAATAAGTCATTCATATCCCACTGGAAAAGGCAAGCATTTTTATAGAAGAAACATTTCTAACTTAATGAATTAATAGTTCTAGCTCAAGAAAACTACAAAGGTATTAGATATGAAAGAGCTTAGAAGCTTGATTGAATTTATAGCTGAGTAAATGAAAGCTTGGTGGAACCTGAAGGCAGCTGCAAGTGGCTGCATTATTCATGACAGGCAAACACAAAGCAGTTACACAGAACATGAAGTTAAAGAGAACAGAATATTGGTTTTCAGCCTCATGTAAGTTAGATGTTAAAGCTTCATTATCTGGGTGGATCTTTGGGAGTTATTTGTACAGAGACTACTTACGCATGTTGGGTTTTCTCAATTGCTAACAACCCTAGGTTTTGTTCAGTCTGTCTTAACAAGAACTTTCTAGGCATTTTGCCTTCCCAAAGGAAAAAGACAGAATTGGGACTATTTTTAAACCATTTGGATTAACAGACAATTTAAAAAAACCAAAAAAACCCTGTTGATTAAGGCAGCCACTATAATTTTATTGTTAGAGTACCTAGAGCAATAAAGGCTAAGTCAAGCTACAGTTAATGTTTCTAGCCACGCAATTAGATAACAAATCTAGAGTGGAGTTCACCCAGGTTTTCCATAACATTAAATGGCCAATGCTGCAACTGAATTAGGGCATTTTGAGGTAAAATATTGGTAGATCTGGCAAACAATTGGAAATATGCTGACATATCAGTGGACAATACAACCTTAATTAAAAAAAAAAAAAGGTTTTACAAAGTTTGGGGTTAATTTGAAAAAAAGTCCTAGGTTCTGTTCTTACTTTTGCTGGCATAGATCAAGCCTACTACCACAAAATGCTTATAACGACATGAAAAAATCACTGCCATAAAGTGGCTGTGCAGTGGAGGAAGTTTTCACACAATTCAAGATTGTAGTTCTATGTGATCCCTTTTGTGCTTATCTGCATCAATGGCAGAGAGGGAATGAAAAGAAGCCTGAACTGGGGTCTGCACCATTCTTTAAGTATGAACTAAGCAGCCCTTTCTTTAGTTACACCTTCCTAACAAGTACCTATGGTTAGGTTAGAGTCCCTTTCAGTTCAAGGTGTTAGAATGCAATTGCCTGTGCAGACTGCCTCATCCCTCACTTTGAACTCAGAGGCTCAGACATTCCTAAAATACATACTTCAGTGGATTTTTTAATGAGTATAAAATCCAGTAAGTGTATGGGTTTATTATGTAGTTTTCTGCCATATGCAAGGTGCAACTGGGGGACAAAATATAGGTATTTTTCATAATCACAGACAGAAGGAATATCTACTGTTAGTTAAGATACTAAGTCCTTCCTTTGCATTTCAGAAGCTTTTTCTTCCCTCTTTCCCAACAAATGAATCCAACACCCTCTCTGTTTTTTCAAGCAGCAATCTTATTTTGTTATGCGTGAAGAAAGAAAAGTTCACAGTTGTAAAGGAACACAAATCAGTAGCCTAAAAGAGATTTTTAATCTTCAACTGGAATTTAGGGAGAGGGCCAGAATCGACTTCTAATACTTCTACATGCCCCTGAAACATAAGGCCTATCTAAATTACATGTTGGGCTTTTTCTTTTGTTTTACCATAGACATTGAACAATTATTTTCCTAGTCTTCCTTGGAAGCTTGGACAACTGGTAGAGTAGCAAAGGGAAGATTCAACCCTTCAAAACTAAAGCACTTCAAGTGTAGTGAAGGTCATTTTCCTGAACTGTATATCCTTGCAGTGAAGCAGTGAAACACAAAAATTGAGGGATAACACTAGTGTGACTATTTAAATCTTATAATTTTATTTGTTTTTGTTAATGTTGCTTAATCTGAATACTTGCCTAATTTTACAGTAATGACATTTCCCTCTTTGATTTTCAGTTCCTGGCCCTTCCACTTATGGACCTAGAGACTCACAGACTTGTTCTTTATATTTCTTAGAGGCTTATAGAAAAAACAGAGATGACATTTTTTTCCTTTTGCAGATTTTAAGGTAAAAACCCAGATTTAAACATCAAATACAACCTAAACGCACTATGTCCTCTCCCTTCCTAACTAGACTGTGGTAAAACGAGAGAGGTCACAAACTTAGATTGTTTTCATTTGCAGGTCAACTTTCATCAAAGCAGGACTGGGTTTTTGGTTTAGGTGGGTTTTTTTGGTTTTTTGTTTTATTTTGTTTTGGTTTTGTCTACTGCTGAACTAGAACTTGTGCTTTAAAAAGGTCAGATTTATGTTTTCACATGGAATTAATAAACTCAGTTAAAACATATGTCTTCATGTTGTGTGCCCTTTACATTCCAAGATTTTCCTACATGAAATAACGGAATGTGTGAGAAACTAAAGACTTTCTAGGTTCAAGGAATAAAACCTTCCATTTGGGTCAAGCTTAACTATATTATGGATGATTTGAGCATATATTACAAGTAGAAATCTAAGCATCATATGGCTACATTTGCATAGGCAAATATTGGTCAGGAGCATGTCTGCAACACAAAACAGTTGGGCTGAGAATATGATAACCACATTAATTGTGCTTCAGATGTTTCTGCTAAAGACTAGCACTGGACTAGTCCAAAGCTAATGAACTGAACACCCACCAACAGGTGGAATGTAGTTTCCAGTTGAGTTTCATCCAAATGAAATCCAGTGTGTGCACTCCCACATCCATCACACTCCCACAAACCAAAGCACAGTAAGCTTTGATAATTGATATCAGGATTTTCACTTCAGAAGTGCATTTCTGATGCAGTGCAGCCACATCTACAGGACTGCCATAAAGGATGTATTTTACCCTTCCTTGAGACAAAAAAAAAAGGGGGGATATTGACCAAAATGGAAACTGTGGGCTGAGGATTTGCTTCTATGCCTGAGGAATCTTACAATGGACATGTTGTGTCCCTAAAATGCCTTTTCAGCTTCAGAGAATGATCATTCTAGGAGCTTCATGAGCAATAGGCTGCATCCATTTAACTGACTTTTTTTCCTGAATTTGCAGGATGAATTTTCTTCCGTGCATAAATGCAAATGAACATATGAAAGCATCTGGGAAAATATATATCTTTTTAGAAAGTATTAATAATTTATATAAGGCTTCAGCAATTCCAAAGCCATGAAAATTCTAGGCCTAGCTACACATGCTAGTAAATATTACAGAATGAAAATCAAAATATTACAGAATGGAAATTAACATCTACTGAAACAAATACCATGACATTGCTCTCCATTCTCATGGGAGTTGTTTGGGTTTTTTCCTGCTGCTTGGTGCCCTACAGCTAGTTGTTTCCATTTACAAGTTTCAGTGCGATAAATCAGAGCCTTTCAAATTGAGCTGCTATACAGTGTTGTCAGGATACAACTCTCCAAGAAAAAAAAAAAAAATTAGATATTCTAAATGCATCCCAGACTAAATAAGCTGCTATTTGTATGTTCACAATTTCCTACATAATTCTAGGTGTGTTACTTCAATGTTCTGATCCTTGCTGTTAAATCAAATAATTCCACTAAAAAACAATGGTCAGAACATACAGAAGAACATGAATTCATACAAATTCCAAAGATGCCTTGATTCACATATTATTTCACTCCTTATTAGTTGCAAGTACTAATATTGGCTTGTTTCAGACTTGAAGGAATGGTATGATTAATTTAGATCTTTCAAAGATGATTCTGGCATACAGTTAAATCCCATAAATAGGGATAATTTTTAAGGACTCTGTAATGCCATCCTGATTAGGAATATTTCTATGAACCAGGACCCCACTGTTATCAATACTTCAGGAAAGGGACTGGCACATGGCATGATGATACAAGTCACAGGCATGCTGCAGGTCAGCAAGATACTACGGAGAGTTTGGAACCAGTTCATTCATGATGGAGGAAAAGCTAGGCTTCTCAGTGGCTTCTTTGATGACAACAGGGTGCTAATGTGCACAATGTACCCATAATTCCCTTACTCTGTGCTTGGTTTCAAATGTGAGATGGAAACATAAGTATGAACAAAGCAATATAAGCAGCGCTAACAGAAGTTTTACATAGTCACAGCATAATATCCTTGAAAACAACATTCATGAGCATATATATGCATATGTATGATATAGGAGCAACTGAAACATGAAAGTTTTGATAATTCTTGATCTACAATATTCCAGTAGCTAAACATTGATTGTGCTATTACACAAATATGCACAACATAAAGGGACTGCAAAGATGTGCTGTTCTCTGCACTTTGCATAGTCCATCCCTCCAAATATCACATTTACGTTTCCTGCAGATGTGATTGCAATACTTACTATTTTATTCTTCTTATACATGATCAAGCTGCTTTGTATACAACCATGGATACGTGCACAAAGTGAGATTTTTGTTGAAGCGATGTCATGTATGTTTTGCTGCTTGGATTTTCTGTAACATATCTACTAGGACTGAAATTATGTTGCTGCTTGATTTGTAAACTGGAAGCAGTTAATAGATAAGTCATCCAAAACTTATTTAGAGTCATTGATTTTCTTTTACTTAAAGTTTTAAGAGGTAAGTAATGAACCTCCTCCTCTCGCATATTCCCTGAGCACAGTGCTTTGTTGCAACCACAATCCTGGCAGTTATTAAAGTCTGGTCACATTTATCCCTGGTAACATACCAACACATACCTGTCACTGTTGCTTTCTTCTTTTCCCCTGCGATCACCTATTACTGACTAACAATTCCCTAGTACTCTACTTTGAAATGTACCTGATGTCAAAATGACTTAAGACTTTACAAACAAATGCTCTGTTTATTTGTTTTTGAAATGTATGAAAGGCAGTATCATACAGAAGAGAGTCTGCACTGTCATTCCCGAAGTCTCAATTTTATCGGATTCCCAAACAAAAAGCTTGTTAAAGAATTATAATTATAATGAATTGCAAAATATTAATTGATTACTAATATGTATACTGAGTAATACAAAAAGTTGATTTTAATTAAGTTTTCTGAACTTATGTCATGCATTCAAAAATTTGGGGTTACGTGAATTGAAATTCAAGGTGTTATTATCTTTGTGATAATACTTTCTAAATTTCTTCAATTTATTCTGTTCCTTCTCTTGCATGAAACAGCTGCTCAAGGCAGTGAGCATGTTTCCCTAGATGTTTTCCACTGTGGTCCATCCATATATAATAAGATATTAATATTAATCTATATTTTAAAAATGGAATTGTACCACCTAAGTTTTTCAGCTGATTTCTTCTCTGTCATATGTTTTTATCTTCTCTGGTATCCATGGCCAGCATACACGAATGGTAAACTAGTTTCTGTCTCTGCTCTTTACCCTGATCCAGAAAGTAAGATGCTAGCCAATGTCATGTGGCTCAAATTAAAAAAGCTCAATTCATCTGCTCTTCTTTGGAAGATCAGTCTAGTGAAAAACCTCCCAGCATATAGTCTGCACGAAACTTTACAAGTTAATTGTTCCAGAAGAGTGTATTTTCTACCCTTGACAAAGATCTTGACTTGGCCATCAAAACAATTGGCCAGAAATGTCAGGTGAGCCTGATTTTGGAGGTCACTCCAAAGAACTGAACTGACAAGAGGACTGAGCTCTTAATAAGCACTAAACGAGTTTCTTCATGGCTACGTCAAATCAAATCTATGCTAGTACCAAACCTAAAAACTTAATGCAGGGTATTATTTTCTAGAGGAAGGTTGTAAGACTCATTGAAAATACCAGAAGAAGACAGATACTTCTTTAAAGGAGCCTTGCATATTTACTCCCTCCGGACTTTGGTGTATGTATTCCTCTTTGCATGGAAAAGAGCTGCTTTGGGAGTGTTTACATCTGTCCTTCTCACTCTGCCAAAGAGGGAACATGACAGCAATTTTATTCCTATAATGTAAAATCGAATCTATGTAACTAAACACTTAAATGAATCAAAAAGACTGCACAGTATACCAGCACTGGCAGAGCATGTTAGCTCCACGTAGAAGTTTATGATGTTTAAGTACTATTTATACCTGGCAGAAAAAGAAGCTCTGAAGAGAAATGTCACTGTAGACACAATGAATATTTTACACTCTCAAACCACAGTAGTTTGAACTGAGACCACGTAGTAGGAGTATGTCCCTGTAATATACTCCAGCAAAAATACTAGCAATATTTGTACTAAATATATTTTTGCATTTGATTTATGATGGGAATGAAGGTAGGAGCAGACAAAAAAAGAAGCCGTAATTCAGTTCATGAAAGCAGTCACCCTTTTCATTCAGTCTCCCAGAATACCTAATGATCAATTACCTAGGTAAATTAAACCCTTTACAAGTAGTTCTACATTGTAAGTGTGTTTTCCATGATTAACTGTTAGAAGAAGTAATTTACCAAAAAGGAAACACTGTCCTTTGTATTTTGGCATAGCTTTTGCTGGGAAGGTTAAGGAACAAAACTATATTGGAGTTTTATGTTATCAGTTCTCTTTTTATATATCAGCTTTTTGAAGTGAAATTTATAGTAGGATCTCATCA
>NW_009259975.1:2786519-2787947 GCF_000687185.1 Egretta garzetta
AGCTTAGCTTATAATAAAAGGTAATTAATTAATTAATCTATAGTAATGCTGATTCTAGTCTGAGTATGGCAGACTAAAGTGAAGATCTCGCTCAGAAAATCAGGAGCTTTTTTTATATTTGAGAGCTACTCCATGTTTCTTCCTCTTAACAGATACAGTTTGAACCGACACAATTTGTACTTCCAACTGGAGTTTACACAGTGCATGGCAAGTGTAAATCTGAATATCTGCACTTCAAATTGCCTGGCATGCCCCCCAAAAGGCAGGCTCTGACCAAACATTCCTTTCCAAGGCTGTGCTGATTTGTTCTAAAGGAGAAAATTAATGACGGGTTAGTAGCATCTAATAGGATGATACAGTGAGGACATACTATTTCCAAAAATCACAGCCCAATGCAGTGTGTTACACAATCTGACTTGTGTAATCAGAAAAGTACTTGTTATTAAAAATAAACAGTAAAAGGAGGTCATTTTGGCTTAAGATGGACAGCCAGAAAAACATCTGCAGTGAAATTATTTTCTTTCCTCATGAGCAGTAATTGCTTTGACATTTCATGAAGAAATGACAGTCAACAGTTGCATTTATTTTTCTAAAACAATAGCAGGTTTTGCATGAAAAATTAGATACTGCTTTTGCGCAGCTCTGCCAGATTGATGGCATAATCAATGGAGAACTTTCTAAACGATATCTACAATATTTATGTTGAATTAAGGTGCTTTATGGCTGCCTGAAAACAAGTAATTCCCTGCCTCTACCCTCACTTGCTATCTGTATCAGTAGTTGAGTGCAAAGGGACAACATTTTCTGCAGGTCTATCACTCATCCTGGCCAGACATGAGAACAGGCAGGCAGAAAGTGGGATTGGGATGACTTCTAGTTGAAGGTTCCAATGTAACAAAAAAAAAAAACACAAAATAATCTGAGACAGATTGTGGAGGAGTGGCTCAGTGAGAATGGGCACGGCTTAGTCCCGTTCGACAGCCCCTGCTCTTAAGCGGATGTGGGCAGAACTATGACCAGAAGAGAAGGAGAAGCCCCTCCGCATGGACAGATGATCTGTCCCAATCACGGTAGCAATGGAGGCGTGTGTATAGTGGCATTCTACCAACCACAGTGTGACATGTGTGTATGTTATTGTTTTCTGCCTATATATGCTTTTGTTAGCTGCGCAATAAAGGAGAACGACCATACTCATATGGAGATTCCATCGTTACTCCAGGCTGACTTCCCATTCCGACATCTGGTAGCAGAGGATGAACGGTTAATGGTTGCCAGTTCTGATATCAGAGCTTAGCTGGACTAAGTTCTCCGAGACTGCGGTAAGCAGCGAGAGGAGGGGAATTGGGAAGCAAGGCGTCTGGGAGAAGTGTTCGACACGGATTGAGGTGGCCGCTCAACTCCTAGAGGGGTGTTGCTCGCAGATATCCT
>NW_009259975.1:2787958-2789495 GCF_000687185.1 Egretta garzetta
GAAAAGCGGCACAGCAATGGAAATAGAAGCTGCAGCCGGGTTGCTCGCAGGCATCCTTTCTAAGAGAGGGGTCGAGACAACGATGAAACAACTGATTAAGTTGATTAATTTAGGACGCCGATGGGGGCATTTTACGGACACGCCTCTCTTATTTTCGGTGTCTGAGTGGAAAGACTTTGGGGAAACGATGTGGCAAAAGACAATAACTGGGGACGAAAAAGATGAAAAAGAAGTAAAAGCGGTCCGGGAGCTGTGGCGCATTGTATTAGAAACTTTAAAGAACATGAAAGCAGAAAGAGAAGTAGCTTGCGCTGCTGCACAAATGTTAAATCCCGAGCCACCTTTAGCAAAATTTAAGAATATAAAAGCAGAAAGAGAAGCAGCTTGCGCCGCTGCACAAATGTTAAATCCTGACCCATCTTTAGCAAAATTTAGGGACACTGAACGTAAGCAAAAGCCTTTGGTGCGATTTTTTGGACTCTCCGCTGTAAAAGGCATGACTGGGACTACTTGTAAAACTGCTACTGAAGTCCGCGCAAAAGTTGAGTCCGTTTCTCTTCCGCAAAAGGCGGCAAGACCGTCTGCTTTGCGGCGTGGTTCGGAGCAAACGGAAGTTGCCAGTACCGAGTCCCAGGGGAGGTGTGAGCCGCGTACGGAAGTGCTGTCCCAGGACACTCCTGAGGAGGAGTGGCCTGCGCCGCCTTCCCCTACAGAGGAAGAGGGGTGTCACCCTCTGCCCTCAGTCCCATCTTTGTACCCGCCGCTGCCGCCCTCCACTGACTCGTCTGCTCCAGCAACCCCACCTAGCGGTGATTGTGAAAAATCGTTTCAAAAGAATGTAGATAACCTACTGCACAGAATTCTACAACGTCTTAATGACTTTGACCCATGAATAAAACTGAAATTGTCACAGGACAATCCTCCATTAAACATAGAGGAGACCAATCCTCCCTCGATTCCCGCAGGCCCACTAGCATCAATGAAACGCACGCGATGGAGCGGAATCGTGAGAGATGCTATTTTGGAAGGGCAGTGGGATGCAGCTACTAGCTTGGGAGGTATTCCACCGATAGCATGTCCTGTAGTACAAGAAAATGGCATGGCAAAGTGGGAACCGCATGATTGGAAAATCTTACAGCAAGCACGAAGCACTGTTTCGACATATGGAATTAAATCTGAGCCTACTAGGCAGATCATCAATTGGATCTTTTCTGCTGATTTAATGTGTCCATACGACATTCAAAACATAATGAGACTGTTGCTTACGCCAGCGCAATATATATTATGGGGTTCCTCGTGGACCCAGCGAGCAGTACATGAGGCTGCCCGAAGACAAGTGCAAACAGATCCACTTTATGGAGTAACAGCAGAGATGCTCACAGGAGATGGACAGAGGACAACATCCAGCTGACGCAATTACTTTGACACCTGCACAACAGACTGCATTGCAACAAATCATACAGAAGATACAAGTGGCTTGGTCAAGCAGACGTATTCTATCCATACCAATTTCTTTGTTGTTATGTAATGCTAGTGA
>NW_009259975.1:2791527-2799808 GCF_000687185.1 Egretta garzetta
AAGAAGAACTTAGAAAAAATCCAAAAGGATACCAGTCCCTGGGACAAGTGGTTTGAACAATGGGGACTAACAGGATGGGTGAAAGATCTCTTTAAGGAAGGTTTACGCTTGCTAATGCTTTTGGCTGTAGGACTAATAATTATCATTATTATAGTAGGTATTGTGAAATGTTTATTATCCAAACTAGTGTCTACTGTTTTGCTTGTGCAAAAAAAGGAAAAAGGGGGAATTGTGGAGGAGTGGCTGAGTGAGAATGGGTACATCTTAGTCCCGTTCGACAGCCCCTGCTCTTAAGCGGACGTGGGCGGAACTATGACCAGAAGAGAAGGAGAAGTCCCTCCGCATGGACAGATGATCTGTCCCAATCACGGTAGCGATGGAGGCGTGTGTATAGTGGCATTCTACCAACCACAGTGTGACATGTGTGTATGTTATTGTTTTCTGCCTATATATGCTTTTGTTAGCTGCGCAATAAAGGAGAACGACCATACTCATATGGAGATTCCATCGTTACTCCAGGCTGACTTCCCATTCCGACAACAGGTAAGAATCAGTTGACAATGTTTCCCATGGAGTAAAAGGGAAGAAGAGTGAGTGGAAGACAGAGGAAGAAACCTTAATTCCAACGTCATTCTGTGTTTCCTCCTTGCAATGCATTAAGACTTCATGCAGGACCCATTAAATTCAGAATTAATATCTTCTGTTTTCAGCAGGTAGGTATGTACTTGACATATACACCTAACAATGAAGTTCTGAAAAATATAAATGGTATTACTCAAAATTTAAGACATAAGGAATTTGGTCCAACTTAGGAGTTTTTAAGAAAGTGTTTTCTATACTTAGGGATTTCATTGTCTTCCACCTACACATCCCATCATTGGAGACAGCGTGCATCACCAAAGAAGCCCTTTAAATACCTTTACCAAAATGAATATATTATGATGCTATCTTCACGCTCTTAACCTTTGAGATTGAAAATGATTATTACAGGAAAGATCTCTGTGTTTTATACAGTGGATATTTTAGGGCCATTGGGTAGTCAGATGAGACAATGGATAAACCCAGGAGAAGGCTTTTCAGAGATGAAAATGTACATTAAAAATAATGCAAGCTTCATAGAAAAGCAGAATTTATATCAGAGGGCAATTTATTTTTGATAACCAAAACTGTATCTACTGGTCTAAAATTTCATTTCAGGAACCAGTTTCTTATTATCTGCAAACATAAAGTAATTTAGTTGTGAATGTATGCTACCTTTGAGTATCTATTTGTCTTAAATATAATTGATGACAATATTCAAAGGTCATTAATAATCTTCTCTGTATGCTAACAGTGTGGTCTGGTCAGTCTGAACACTTGGGACTGATTAGCATAGAAAGATCTATCACTTGGAAGTGAATGTTTTATAACACTTTGTCACACATTTACAAAAAAAAGAAATTCTGAAGTTATAAAAACTAGGCAGCACTCAATATCTATGTCTAATAGTGTCACCATTTATATACTCTGTTTAAAATCCTATATATAAGGATTTCCTGAAGTACTTGAGGGTGGTAATAATGCATGCAGGAATCAAACTCCTAATTAATTTAGTTCTTACTGAAGTTATTTAAAAGTGAGAACAGCAGAATTCTTTAAACAATCTGGCCTTAAAATAGGACAGAAATTCCCTACTGGCATTTTTGTTTATTTTAACAGAACCTGTTCTACTTAGTTGATTTCATTACTTTTTCTATAATGGGATGCTGCAATGTATTCCAAAATAACAAGACATTAGTCATCAAATTCAGTTTCTATCTGTCTTCTGTGTGGAGTATAGGAATTCTGCCTGTATAAGTATCAAAGTTTTAATCATCTGTCTCTAAAATTGGGTATTGCAAGAGCAAATGAACAGCAGAATGACAAATAGAAGGGGTAAATAAAGGAAAGAAATGACACATGAGGACAAAAGGACACGTGGAAGGAGTGTTTTAGACACATGTTGCATGACAAAAAAGTGTCTTTAACTACTATGACAAATTTGCTAAGCAGATAACTGTTCTCAATAACAAATGCTATCAATCCTCGCACAATTAAGCAGTTTTCATGTATTTGACTCAATTTTCAAGTCTGGCTATATTTGAGACAAGTGAGAAGGTTTTTTGCTAGCAAAATCCTGCAGATTGACTTTCTTACTGGAATCAAATTATTTTCCTACAGGGAAATATGGGCACAAATATACAGATTTGTCCGAATCTAAAACAGGTTTAAATTCCTTTAAATGAATCAGACGCTTTTCCTGCAAAGTGATCCACACTTAATAGAAGTCCTATCTTTCATGTGTTATGCCCTCATCGTGGGTTTTTGGTGGCATTTTTATCCATCATGTGTCTTTAGTGGCATTTTTGTTGTTGATGTCAAAATGGAGGAAGTTATCAGAAACTTGTACCCGAGACCAATGCTCACACAAGAACTACAAAGACGCTCTTAATTCTCCACTTTATTTTCATATTCACAGGTCATCTCTTGGAGTCTAATATACATATTTAAAATTCCTGTCTTATCTGTTATTTTCTAAAAAAACCACAAAAAAACCCCCAACTAACTACACCTTTGAAAACACATTATAATACATTTTGAATTCCCAAAAACATTAACCGCAGAGTTTGATGCTCTGGAAATGTCCTGCGGACATTTTTTCTGAAGGCTCACATTTCTACATACTCAGGCTACAGCACATTAATACAAATGAGGTTGTGTACAGCTTTTTGATAGAATTTATTAGTGTGTTTTATTTTATAACTTAAATTACCTACTAGCATTTGATTTTTTGTCCACAAATGTATATAAAACTTTCTCCATACTAGAACATATTCTAAGACTTTTCCTTAGTAACAAAGTCATAAAAATATTTTTAATTGGGAAAAAAAATCTAACTTTATCACACTTGTTTGAATGGTAACCTAGCTGTTGTTACTAACCTCATTTAAGTAAACATCATTTAAGTAGACTAAAGAGTGAGATGAACGTGTTTCTTGGTTTAGAAGTTCATTCCAGGACTTAGGTCAGCTGCTATTTTCTGGGTTTGTATTTGTTTGCAATCTAATAGTATTAAACCATAATTCCAGTAATTCTTACCCTGTGTATTATGCACACACAACTATATTGCATAACCAGTATAAAATCTTGATTCAAAATTTGAGTTGATGTAGATTTGCCTAAACTAAACTGACATATGATGTTGTTTCCAGTTCTGTCTTGCCCCAACAGAAATCCTTCTGCAGGATTGATGATACTCTCCTTCAGCCACTGACACTAGCTGGTTTGTCTTCTGAAGATCACCCTGTATTAAGAAAGATGAGCTCCTCCTGAAAAACAGGAATAAGACCAGGGACTAATTTTGCACCTCTGCATTTCTCTGTGACTGAATTTGTTTTCTCTCTCTCTCTCTTAATTGATCACGGTTTCCTAACTAGGCCACTTAAGTGCCAAGGGCTATGTAGCATGCACACTTCAGAATAACTTTCTCATTAAAACATCAGAGGACAAAGGCTCAAGGAGAATGTGCAATCGATATTCCACATTGTCTTTTACAGCTCCTTCCTTCAGCAGCCATTCCTGGCACTGTATTCATTTGCAGATCCTTTTGCACAAAGGTAACAGGAGACATATAGACCTATGTAAAACTCAATTACACCAAAGAATGGTGTTTGTTTCTAAAACATTAATCATTTTACACAGCACAAACTGAAAGTGAATGTAGTAATAGTTTATTAGAGAAAATTCTGAAACCTTAATTGTCTTTTTAGTCATTCTATACTCTGGTAATGTTTCAGGGAGGATTTCCTTCTGGTAAAGGCTCTATAATTTAAAATAAGTGAAGACATCAGGATGTGTGTCATTAATTGTTAATTCTACTCACCTAACTTCATTGGTTTCCTACAGAGTAGCTAATTAACAATGATCTATAGGCAGATTTTTTTAGAATACCTATAAACAAAAGAAAACTAAGGTACTTTATGAGATGGTTCCCACACCATCTGCTACACTGCTTTGCATGAAATGAGAGTAAGAAAGAGTTCAACAGAAATGATGTAGCAGATGACCTTGAGATAAAATGATGACATTTATGTCTTGTTTCTGTTTTATTTTTACTTGCTACTGAAGAGAATACAAGAAGGTAGGCCCCGATCTCTATTAGAGTATGATAACATTATTTGGAACTATGAAGTATACCAGAAGAAAAGTCTCAAAAATGGTTCTTGTATATCCACACTAATGTAAGGGGACAAAACCCAGCATCTTAGATTAATAGAAATTATTAAGAACATCTCCCTTTATGCTTCTTTCAACCTCATCTGAGGTTGGCTTTTTAGCTGTCCTCCCAAATAAGCATACCTTTACTGGTGCAAGAATCTTATGTTTCTTAATCCAGCGTTCTTTCCTCTACATCTTCCTGAAATTGTCAGTGAGCTTCATCTTAATCAGACACCTCACCTAACTTTTGACCTAATGTTTGGGAACTAAATGAATAGTAGCTAAAAATATATCTGTTTTGCCAGCCATTGCTGTCTTTCCTTTGGGACATGAGCAGTATCTCAGTGACCTGTTCCCAAAATTCTGTGTAATCTATACAGTTCCAGTACGATGCTCCCTCTATTGATGATTTGGTTTATTCCCAGCAATAAGATTAGCAACCTTCAAATAGTCTTTTCATAGAGTTAGGCCTCACCAGTCATTATGATTTACAGATGAAATGTGAAAAATTACTTTCAGGGGAAGAATAAATAAATGAATAAATAAATAAAAGAAGTTATTATGCTACTGTAGAGGAGCTTGAATCAGATTGATTGTAACATAAACATTAGTTGAATTTTTTACATTGCAACAGAAAAGTTCCTTTACTATTGCCCTTTGCAACACCATCAGCAGTAAATTTGTTTCAGTTGCTAGACAGTTAGGTGCATTCCAGGTCTCTCTGAGCATTACCTCCCATTAGAAAACTCTTTCATCTTATTTTGTAGACAGAATGCCAATGTATTTTACACTCGATTCTGCATTGTACAGAATAATTCATGGTGGGGTAAGAGCAGCCTGCTTATGAAATTCAAGTTGCAGAATCAGCTACTAAACTGCTTTGCAGTTTCCAAGATAAACAGAGACAAAAAGAAAGTTATAAAATGGTACTTGGGAGAATGTGGTTATATTTATTTCCATGATGCAGTGACATGTGATAGGACACTGTAGGACAAACTCCATAAAAAAAAAAAATGCACTGAAGGAACTGGGACAAATTATAGTCAGACTGCCTTCTGAAACAAACCTTCCCTTACAAATACTGTTACAAACTAATCAAAGGCATTTTCTTCTAGAGATAATACTTTTACTTTTGGAATATGAGAATCTCTTCAGGTATACAGATTTTTTTCTTATTATTAGAAAAAAGATAGGTGAGGGGATCTAGAGAGAATGGGAATGTGTTTCCTGCTAATTCAAAGAGGGGAATATAACAGAAGGAAAAGGTCATAAAGCTCAGTTTATCATCAGTTTCCTAGATGCAAATACTTGAAAAAGCTCTAATAGGAAAAGGGGAAAATGATGGGGGATGAGCCTTCTTTATTCATAAACATCTGACTAAATAATGCAGATCTTATGTTAAGAACAACTGAATCTGCAAATATAATGTGTAATTTATGTTTGGTTTATGTTGACAGTTTATTATCCACTTAAACTGAGCTGAAAAGATAATCCTTCAAACTTTTATTCTTTTTTTTTTATCCTGCATATCAGTTAAGAAAAAAACCCTTACGTATTATGACTGGCTTCAGGGATGAAGTTTTTGCTTCTGAGAGAGTTTATATATATACTTTTATTTTTAGAATCAGCAAACCATTCTGTGTATCAGTCATGGGATTCTGTGGCATTTGCACCTTCAGTTACAACCATTACAGTTCAATGCCAGTTATGAAGAATCGGCTTGTGGAGATCATATATCAGCTCTTAAAATAAGCTTACTAATAGAAAACTCTAGGCAGCTATGCTTTAAGAATTTGATCTTTGCCTAACAGCAGGATATATTATGATCCAGACAAAGCAATTTCAGTTTTCTACAGGTATGTCTCAGGGTGGGAGGGGGGAAACGTGCAGGCATCTACCAGGAGACGTGCTTACTGTAGCTGTCTTTTACAGCTATTGAACTTACAGATTAGAATTTACCACATCTCAAAAAGGTGTCAGACAGTGCCAATAAGTGACATGACAAAGTCCTTGGCTTTCAGTTTCTAGCATACTGCTATGTAAATCATGGCAGTATGCTAGACTAAGTATACAGTCTTCAGCCCTTACTTCAAAAGACAGAAATTTCTGTAAGATCAACAGACCCAATAAATACTAGTGTCTTACTAGAAAATATCTAAAAAGGCAAAACAACAAAACCAAAAGGAGTTTTTTCTTAAGAAGAAAATGTTATTAGGAACATCAGGCAAGTCCTAAAACCTGATTTCTAAGATAAATCTTGAGCTGAGATTTTATACTTTTGTAATGAAGTGACAATAAAGGATGCCCTACAGGGAAAGTTGAACAATACTAAAATGTTCCATGAGTATTCACACCATTTATACACCTTACTACAACAATAAGAAAGGACAGTGCAGAGCCTTAGTAAACACAAAATGAGAGTCCAAGACAAGGCATGACACTTGCCCATGAACTGGTATTTCCATATATGGTCAGAAAATTAACTACAAGTTACTATAGAAAGTCCACATAATAAACTGAAAATGGAGAAAAGTCTGACATAGCCAGTCAGGATGAAGCTAAGAAGATCTGTGAGGAAATTCACAGGGTTTTTAGTGTCAGAAGTATTATGATAATCATTTGTGTTTGACTTTTCTGCATGACCCAGAGACAGAACATTATGCTGATAATTCTAGCATCAAACCCAATAATAAAGAAAAAACAACTCTTTTGCATCTCTTTTAGATGTATGATCCATCTTGATCTTAAGCTTGAAGGTTTCAGCAATGGAAGATTTGTCACATTTCTGGAGTTATTTATGTGTTTTTACAACACTGTTTTTCTATGCTTTTACTAAAACCCATTAAATGTTCAGCCTGAAAGGATGACCACATGACCATTTATTGGCAAGGTTGGAGAAATGTGGTAAGATACAGAAACCCCACCAGAAGTCCCAACAATCAAAGATGTCATATTAAGAAATGAATTAAACATTCAGCTAGGTAAAAAAAAAAAATGAAACATAAGCCATAACACTCTTAGGAAATAACACAGCCTTCCTTCATGGAATACTTGAGAGATTAAAACATTGGCACATATGACCTAATCTTCTGTACCCAACTAGCTATTTAGATCATAATATAGTGATAGGACCATGAACTCAGAGCAGCTAGAGCAGCCATAAACCATGAAAAAGAAGCATCTACAAGGATACTACCAATAGGCATAGAATAAGTAGATAAGAGAGTTGCAGTAAAACATTTCAGCATATGAAAGGGTACAGTCCATCATTTACCTAACTAAAGACTTCCCAAGGAGTAGAAACATTAAAAGGGGGCAGATGGTTTGGAGAAGAGACAGACTGAAAAGATGTATTAAGAGAGTATCAATCAGAAAAGAAAAATACCAATAAAACCTGGAAATACTATACTACAAATCAAACAATTGTTACAGAAATACAGAAATGTAGTCTTTTTCTCTGTAGTGCCATAGAACTTCTGGAAGTGTCAAGCTGCATATTTTTGTTTTAAACATTACAAAGCCCTCCTGAAAATGAAAAAAACCACATTCCTTTCATTCATCTGACTTACTTATCCTGGGAAGAGTATGGGGGCGTGGTCCGGTTGTGTAGGAATGGGGTCAGGAAGGCCAAGGTGCAGCTGGAGCTAAACTTGGCTAAGGATGCAAAGAATAAGAAGGGTTTCTACAGGTATATCAGCTGGAAAAGGATGGTTAAAGACAGCATACCCCTGCTGATGAGCGAGACCGGCAAGCCGGTAACAGCAGATGAGGAGAAGGCTGAGGTACTCAACAACTTTTTTGCCTCAGTCTTCACTGGCAACCTCTCTCCTCACACCTCGTGAGTTGATGGATGGCATGAGGGGGACCGGGAGGGCAAAACCCCTCCTGCTGTAGGAGAAGATCAGGTTCGTGACCACCTGAGGAACCTGAATGCACATAAGTCCTGATGAGATGCATCCCAGAGTCCTGAGGGAATTGGCCGACATAGTCGCCAAGCCACTCTCCATGATATTTGAAAAGTCATGGCAGTCAGGTGAAGTCCCTG